>NC_089850.1:37509232-37814232 GCF_036373705.1 Amia ocellicauda | reverse complement strand
TTAAAATCCTTTTGCTTGACACTGATTGATTATATCTATCATAAAAGCATGCAAGGAGCTGCCATAACAGAAATATATAATATATATATATATATATATATATATATATATATATATATATATATATATATATATATATATATATATATATTAATGTATTCTGAACCTTATTCAGACATGAAAAATTAAACTTGCCAAGGACACCCCCTTCTTAATCCTCAAGTTTCTTTTCACTCTGTAAACAGGAGCAACTGTTTTTACTGCCTGAGGAGAGTGGTTTGTAATAGAGCTTGAGGCTAAGGGGTTGCTTTACAAGTACCTTGAGAAAGTATTCACCCCCCTATTTTGTTGCCTTACAACCTTGAATTAAAATTGATTTTTTGGGGGATTTGTATAATTTGATTTACACAACCTGCCTACCACTTCGAAGATGCAAAATATTTTTTATTGCGAAACCAACAAGAAATAAGAAAAAAAAACAGAAAACTTGAGCGTGCATATCTATTCACCCCCTCAAAGCCAATACTTTGTAGAGCCACCTTTTGCAGCAATTACAGCTGCAAGTCTCTTGGGGTACGTTTCTATAAGCTTGGCACATCTAGCCACTGGGATTTGTGCCCATTCTTCAAGGCCAAACTGCTCCAGCTCCTTCAAGTTGGATGGGTTCCGCTGGTGTACAGCAATCTTTAAGTCATACCACAGATTCTAAATTGGATTGAGGTATGGGCTTTGACTAGGCCATTCCAAGACATTTAAATTAAATGTTTCCCCTTAAACCACTCGAGTGTTGCTTTAGCACTATGCTTATGGTCATTGTCCTGCTGGAAGATTCCCAGTCTTAAATCTCTGGAAGACTGAAACAGGTTTCCCTCAAGAATTTCCCTGTATTTAGCGGCATTCATCATGCCTTCAATTCAGACCAGTTTCCCTGTCCCTGCCAATAAAAAGCATCCCCACGGCATGATGCTGCCACCACCATGCTTCACTGTGGGGATGGTGTTCTCAGGGTGATGAGAGGTGTTGAGTTTGCACCAGACATAGCGTTTTCCTTGATGGCCAAAAAGCTCAATTTTAGTCTCATCTGACCAGAGTACCTTTTTCCATATGTTTGGGGAGTCTCCCACATGCCTTTTGTTTGTTTGCTTATTTTTTTCTTTAAGCAATGTTTTTTTTCTGGCCACTCTTCCATAAAGCCCAGCTCTGTGGAGTGTATGGCTTAAAGTGGTCCTATGGACAGATACTCCAATCTCCGCTGTGGAGCTTTGCAGCTCCTTCAGGGTTATCTCTGGTCTCTTTGTTGCCTCTCTGATTAATGTCCTCTTTGCCTGGTCCGTGAGTTTTGGGTGGGCGGCCCTCTCTTGGCAGGTTTATTGTGGTGCCATATTCTTTCCTTTTTTTTAATAATGGATTTAATGGTGCTCCATGGGAAGTTCAAAGTTTCAGATATTTTTTTATAACCCAACCCTGATCTGTACTTCTCCACAACTTTGTCCCTGACCTGTTTGGGCTCCTTGGTCTTCATGGTGCCACTTGCTTGGTGGTACGCTGCTTGCTTGGTGGTGCCCCTTGCTCAGTGGTGTTGCAGACTCTGGGGCCTTTCAGAACAGGTGTATATATATTGAGATCATGTGACAGATCATGTGACACTTAGATTGCACACAGGTGGACTTTAACTAATTATTTGACAATTAAAGAAGGTAATTGGTTGCACCAGATCTTGTATAGGGGCTTCATAGCAAAGGGGGTGAATACATATGCACACACCATTTTTCCGTTTTTTATTTTTTAGAATTTTTTTAAACAGGTAATTTGGACTATTTTACATGAAATCCAAATAAAAATCAATTTAAATTACAGGTTGTAATGCAACAAAATAGGAAAAACACCAAGGGGGGTGAATACATTCTCAAGGCACTATATGTTTAAAAAATGCAAATTATTCTCACTCAGAATGTAACAATTTATTTTGCAGATAAAAGGTGAATAAATTGCATGAAGATATGCAAGCTTCCTCTTACAAAACACAATGCTCAATGCTTAAACAAGGATGATGTGTATATTTGCTTTAAATGGGAAATCTCATTTATCTTTTCATCTGCCCAGCTGTCTCCCTTAATATGGCTTTCAAGAGTAGGTCTATCAATAAATACAGCTATTTCCCATTCTGTTAAACAACATGATTTTCACTGTATAACCATTTGTGTTTCTGTTTTATACCTTCTTTAACTTCTCTCATATTAACTGTGTGTTATATAGCTAAATCAATGAACTAGATGTTCAGTGCTAATGGAGATCTTGGGCTTGAGGCTAGAAACCTTGTACCAGTTCCCTTCATCACTCTTATACGCCCCCTCTTGCACAATTAATCAAAAACAATAGAAACATTCATTACACAAATAGTTTAATCACAGATGTCAGTGCTCTGCTCTAAATAAAGGTGGTTGGCTTGGCTGTGGTGTAACTTCTCTCAAGTTCACTTTTCTCCAGCCCTGGTTCTAAAGAGTTCGAAGCCATCAGATTTAGATGGCTTCAGTCAGTGGATAAAGATCATGTTAATCTTGACTACTTAAGAAAACCTGATTTAGTTGTGTAATTGATAACCCAGCTGGAAAGCAGAGGGCCCGGACATGTGCAATTATTTTATGTAATTTCTTCACAGTTTGTCCTGGTACTGGTCTTCTGTACTGATTCTGTAGGCCTATGGCTATATTTGACTTGAAAAAACATTTTATTATTACTATATTTAGCTATATTAGGCCTTGAGCGCAACATAAAAATAGTGTATTCTGACTCGTAATGAGTTGCATAATTATATCACAAATGCTTGTTGAGGTTACACCTTACTATTATCAAGCACAATGTGTTTATTAAAGGAGTGAATTGTGAGACTGTCAGTATAGTATGCCATCACTGAAGTCCAATTCTGTTGACAAATCTGACAGAAAATGTAGAAAATGTATTATAAAATCCTCTCAGAAGATACTCATTCTAAAATCTGACCTAACCACACAATGATCTCGCCACAGAATGACCTTACCACACAATGACCTAACCACACAATGATCTCCCCACAAGATGACCTTACCACATAATTACATACACATGAAAATGTCAAAATGGACAAAAATGTTGCATGGGACAAAAGTGCAGCCTCATCTTCGGCCCATATGGAAAAGCCACTTATTATTGCCACTAGACCACTAGCAGAAAGTCACTCAGTGCATGAAATATTTAGTCTGTTACAATCACTGGAGGCTCTTGTAGGCCTTTTCTGTGCATTGAAGCAGGAGACCAAGATAAGATAATAGGAAAAGCTCTGCCTTCTGTTCATAAAACTCACCTGGGAAACATGTACAATCAACATTTTATTAGCTTGGATAAAAAAGGTGACTGTGTGGAGTAGAATAATTAATCGGCTTCCCAGTCCTGCATAAACATCTTTTTATAAACAAAATAGTTTCAGTGTATATTTATAGACTGTGGCAGTGATGTTAAATTATTTGTGTGCTAATCAAATTTGTGTATTTAACACAATGTTTTGGTTTATAAAGATGTTTGAAGCAGGAGTGAGAGAAAGTCATTACTCTGGTTTTATCTGAACTGATGTTCACCTTGGAGCAAGAGCAAAGGAGGGGGTGGAGGTTATTGAGGACAGACCGCCTCAACGAAGAGACATTTCTACTGAGAGACCATGCAGGTTAGGTCTAATTAGTCAGCTAATCTCATAGGTTACTTAAATGGGAAAACACACAATATGTTCCAGTTGGTGTCAATATGTCACCGGTTCATCTACTATGTCATGTTTTTTTTTTTATTATTATATTTGATTTTTATTCTGGGATATTCTGTCTGTAAGGAGCCCTGTTCTCAGGATGTGGACTCTGGGTTTGTGAACAGTGAACATGAGCAGACATGCCCTTGCGTGCTTAGTTGACTTCCGACTACATGAGGAAAGTAAGAATGTAATTATAGATGTATGCCTTTTTTAATTTAGTTACTAGGTTTTTATATCTTGAAATGGATTTAAGAAATGTTTATCAAAATATTCCATTTTATTCTCTTATCAGAAGAAAAAAAGCAACCAACAGCAAAAAAAAACAACAACCTCAAAACTAACCAGAAATAATTCTATGCTTTTACTATCTAGAAAGCAACAGAAAAGCCATGTAATGATCCCATACCATTTTAAGCTGATCCCATAAAAGGAGATATTGTCACTATTAAACAACAAAGATGGGAATTGACTGACCCATGCTGTTTTATATCAGCATGCAGCTGTTGTCTGAACAAATGTTTCATTGGCTGTGTCCACTGAAGTTTGCTTTGAAATATCCTATCTGATATGCAATTCTCTAAACTCTGAACAAAAGGCCCCACTGTTCATCCAATGCCATGATTAAACTTCAACCCAATAAGACATTAAATGAGATCCTCATGGCAAATACAACAGATTACTAACGATGCCCCTGTTCTAAAGGAGGCCATATTCCATTTAATATCACTAAGAGAATTAAAGAGGTTATTTTGTGAGTCCTTTTAATATTCACACTAAATCATCAATGGGCCATTATGACTTGTGATGGTCGTGCCTTAATTATGATATCACACCATGAATGAAATTTAAAGGGTTACAATTCCACCCTTTTGTTGCACAAGTGGAGGGCTGACAGCACATAAACATTGTGCTTTTCATCACTATGCAAATACGTCACTGGAGACCGGGAGTGATACAGCTTGATTCTATTCTTGATGTAATTTAATTTATTGGCATTTCTTTTAATTGCAGTAGGAGATAGCTTTCCTCATTCTACCCTTTTGTCTATGCTTATAAAACTGATAAGTGTGCAATGATTTTGCAGCTTAATATGCTTTGGCTTGGTCTATCCCATCAATCTTCCGTGCCTTACTCCAGTAAGCTTTGTACGTTTCATTCCACTCTGTGCCTTAGCCATAGTATTCCTAGGGTAACTTTTATAAGGTTGCCTGTGTCTCTTATTAATTGAATATTGATCGTTTCACTGCTGCTTTTTTCCTGTATTCAGTCCACATCCATTGTTGTTTGTTAATACAAAGTCTTTGTGTTGCTTGAGTAGAGATTGTGCAGTGAACCTAGTATTGATATTTGCTTGGCAACTAAACACACAATATATCCTGAATTTTACTTGTGAACTTCAAATGCTTTTGCTCAAACAAAAGAAAATACACCCATTACAGAGACATTATTGTGTTTAATGATAAGAAGCAAGCAGGCTTCCTTTTTCCCAGTCACCCTTTTTCCCCTTCACAAACATTTGTGTTGTAATGATCTTTAATCCCAATTATGGCGTTGGGCCTTTCTGCATGCCAGGTCAGCATATATTAATAGGGATTGTCCACTAAACAGAAATAATACTCATTAGTGAGATTGATATTAACTGCATTTTGATCTTGTTACTTCACTTCTATGCTTTTAGGTTAATTATCCTCTCAGCAAAAAGTGACTATCAGAGAAAGAAAACCATTAATGCAGTTGTAGCTCAAAGTATTCACACCCTTCATTATTTGACAAATAATTGAAAGCTGTTTCAAATGAAGCGCATTAATACTTTAGATTACATCTGCTTCATCCACTGATATGACTCTCACACCGTGTCTGCACTTGGGAGATGACACCAACATACACACAACCACTGACATTACCACATGCTGGTCATGTGCTTATTTTCACATAGCAAGTTTGCTGCACGATATGCAGAGTTAATACAGTGAAAGTAGGACTGAGGCATAACTCACTCCCTGAACTGCAGGTTAACAGCCACCTTGGGAGACACAGGAGGCATTGTTGAATGGCAAACTAAGGAAATCCTGGTCATCTTCAAGCTCATCAATGTATAGCTTACATTTAAATCAGCCATATCTGGACTATGAGGGTCAGCTTGCATTCCAAGCAGAGAATTTTAACAGTCAAATCACCTGGGAACCCCCAAAAAAAATATTTTAAGAAGAAATGTTTTTAATTATCAAGCTGGGCAAAGTTTTTAAATGAACCACAATTACAGTCACAATTCAATTAAATAAACAACAACAACAACAACAGAAAAACATATATTTACTGGGGAATATTCTGTGAGATGCTCCAAAAGTCTCAAAGGCCACTGTAAGCCTAAAGTTTATATTTCCTTATATATCTTGGTTCTCCAACATGTACAGAGATGCACATGAGCTGCAGCTTGTGAAAGAGTTAGTTGCCATTCAGAAATTCACATTTCTCAATGAAATCAGGACACCTTGAATTGTCAAAGGCATTGAATGAAAAGAATGAAAAAAACCTGATACAATAAACCTCTAAAATAGCTGCTAAAGTGAGTGAGTGAGTGCTGCAGCCCCTGGGGTCCTCAGCACTATAAAACCACCAGAGATTGAGGGAGTAGGCCTATTGAATTTTTTATGACCACTGCAGCGAATCTAATGATTCAAACAGAAGGCACCTCCTAATGGAGTCAGCAGCTATATTATTTGTTTTCAGCGCTCCTGGACATGTTTACCATATAGCATTACACTCAGATTGTATACTGGTCTCCCTGAAAAGTATGTATTATTATTATTATTATTATTATTATTATTATTATTATTATTATTATTATTATTATTATTATTATCATCATCATCACACTTACAAAATTAAATTTGCATGATATGTAAAACACAATATTCAGAGCTGGATTCTTGGCCTGCAGTCCCTGAACCGCCTAATGTGAAACCGTCACGGCCTGTTGAAATAATTGACTGCACACTGATGGAGTTCTTGTGCTGTTGCTCCTTGTGTTTAAGAATCAAAGTTATATGTCTACCTCAAATCTACTGACACTACTACGACTCCATTGTTGCATCAATTAATTTAAAACTAAACAATATTGCTTTGACACAGTTGGAAAATACAGGACGTTTTGTCCAAAATCACTGGTATCAATAACTGTCAGCGATGCTTTTCACCTTGGTCATGATTCTCTAGCTGCAGTTGTTTTTTGTTTATTGAAATCTGAGCTGGGAATGCATCATATTGACTTAGGGTCTACTAACTCATCTTCTTAATATATTCAGAAACACAGATCTGTAGATACAGTTAACTATTGCATTTACTTGCAATCATTATAATACTCACCAAATGACCCTGTAAATGGAAAAAAAAAGTAAGAATAATGCCATAAGAAACATAAGAAAGTTTACAAACGAGAGGAGGCCATTTGACCCATCGTGCTCGTTTGTTGTCCATGAATAACTAAGTGATCCAAGGATCCTATCCAGTCTATTTTTAAATGTTCCCAAATTTTCAGCTTCAACCACATCGCTGGGAGTTTGTTACAGACTGTGACAACTCTCTGTGTAAAGAAGTGTCTCCTGTTTTCTGCCTTCAATGCCCAATTTCCATTTGTGTCCCCGGGTTTGTGTGTCCCTGCTGATCTGGAAAAGCTCCTCTGGTTTGATGTGGTCGATGCCTTTCATGATTTTGAAGACTTGAATCAAGTCCCCACGTAGTCTCCTCTGTTCCAGTGTGAAAAGGTTCAGTTCCCTCAGTCTCTCCATTGTGTGTTATATTGTTTTGTTTTTGGTTATCCCCTACCGTTCACCTCCTCTCGTCATCATAGATTGTTGTTTTAAGAATATTATTAATATTGTGAGTGTTCAGGTAGTTGTATATTCCAAGTTAATTGTAATGCTCAGATGTTAACATGCAAATAATTATTGATGCTCTCTAAACTGTATGCAGCTTGATTAATAAAATAGGATTTCCAAAATATTTTTATTTTACTTAGCAAAATTAATATTTAACCATTTGAAACACATTTTAAGACTAATTACATTTAATTAATAATGAAATTTAGGTAGATGTCTACCTGCAACATTGTAAATTCACTGCAAATTTCCTATATATTCTGAAATTCGATATCCAGCTAATTTCTTTCTTCTGCAATGCTGCTTTGACTGGCTCTCGGCCTCCGCCTGCTTTTTGAAGTGTAATTTATCTGGGGATTCTCTCCCAAAACAGAGACGGAAAAGGAGATTCAGTTTATTATTCTTTATTAAAGGAAGTGAAACCATTCATTTTAATAGATGTTTAGAGTAGTTTATTGTTGTTTTCCATTGGCAAAACTAGAAAGGCAATACAGAAACATGCATTAACCTAAGAGGAACACTGACGGGCTCTATATTATGACACTTCCATATATCACTGCTATGAAACTCATTCCTGCCTTTTAATCATCAATAAAATTCTTTGACACCTATATAGTCTATACTATGTGTCTGTATATGATTACCTTCAATGTAGATGTTCTGGCCTGATTTATTCAGTGATTCATGTTTGGTTTTATTTACAGTAGCTGACCCGTGGGTTCTCAGAAGTTTAGTTCCCAGAAGCCTTTCAAAAGTGCTATAAATTCAGGAGCCTTTAAACATTCATAGTTGATAAATTCTTAATTTATTCCATCTTTGACCATTACTATCATGTAATATTGATATGCTTGCTCATGCGGCACAGAGATACAAGCAGTAAGTTGGTGTCTATCATTATTATTACTTTTTAATAGATACATATTTGTAGAAGTTAAAAGGAATTTCAACAGGGTTCAAAACAGTGTGCTTGAACTACGGAAAGTAAACACTTAATCAGCCTGTTAAATAGGTACGACAGCTCTGCTGGGTTTAGGGCAATAGATCTGTGGGGATAAAATATACAATTTGTATAACAGAGATCTGAGACTGCCACATTTGTCATGCATTAGAAAGAGATGGTCATTTAATCCTTAGTTTTCACCTTCATCTCAACAACAGGTTTGACAAGATGACCAGGTTGTAGCATAGTAACAGGGAAAAATAGTATGGCGCAGATTGCTGTTTTCAGTGCACTGGCCTGCTCAATAACCATTTATGCTTTCAGCACAGCACCTCCCGGCTTCGGCTGATGAAAATTTGTCCTGGCTTGGAATTCGACAGAAACCTGTTTATCTTGTCTTTTCATCACTGATGCACGAGAGCCATTAAAGCTCCCTCCTGTCCACCCTCTTATCTACAGTTTTTTTTACCCTGCCATTGTTAGGAATTGGAATAGTTATGACACTTCCTTTATATTCTAATGCACATTCATTGAGGGATGTAAAACAAAAGGAGAGAAAAAAAGGTTTTAATATAGGTAACTGTCTGTTTTGTGTTACAGACCTGTCAAGATGTCCGAGGCAATCAGAGCCAATGCTAGGTGACTGCCTCTTTAACTTGATGGTATGCCTTTGCTCACAGTTTAATGTTAAACTCAAGTGATTTGTTATTCTTAGTGGGAAGCTGTCTCCAGAGAGACAACATCAGCCTTCTCCAGTGCAAACCCCAGGCAATGTGCTACGTAAACGCTAGTCAGAGGAAACCGTGCTGAAATCGCGCATGACAGGCGACCGTTGTTTACAGAGTGTGTGACACAGTGGTCAGGCTGACCTGGAACCCATGTTTGCATGCTCAGTCTTACAGCCTCACAGTTGACAAGCCTGATAATGACAATAAGATACTGTCTACAGCAATACGTCTGTGTTACTTCACACAAACTTCCGAAACATGACACTGCACTAGGAAAAATGTCAAGCCCATCCACGGCATGACACTGAGTGACAGCAAAGAGGACATGAGTCAGAAGCATGGGGATCGCCTGTCTTGTGGAATGAAAATCCCCAAGTCTGAACTTTACTAACCTCACATACAATTCTGTCAGCCTGTTACTTGCAAGGGGTGCGATGCATTTCATGTCTGAACCATGCGACTTTCTTCTTCTCAGCAGATTTTTTTATTGCCTATCCATCCAGTAAATATCACAGCCAGACGAGTCAACTTTTAATGATTTCTTACCAATGCAAGTGAACCTTAAAAATCATTTTCTAACATCTCCTGCAAATGTAATAGGATGGAGAAATCCCTAATATTAAGAAAATTATGGATTAAACAGCGTTTTGAGACAGCAAGTAATGGAATTGCTTCCTTCTCGATCTCCCGCTGGACACACAGCAGTTTAGGGTCATTGTGGAGGTTATGTCCACCCTCCAAAAGCTGTAATGGCTATATTCATGTGCCCCAGGAAAACAAAAGTGACCTTCATATCTCAGTTGACACAAATGATGGCTCCTGCATCTAGTTTGAAACATAAAGTAACTTATTATTTCAAAAGCTTAAAACTCATTGTAAATCATTGCTATATCTATGTTTGAGTGTGTGTATGTGTGTATGTATGTGTGTACTAGCCATGATGTCATGTTTATTTAATTGATTCACTTTATGCAAGACAACATGATTAGAAATAATGTAAAGCAATGTACTTTATATACAGCAGGGAACGCATGAATCTTTCAAGCAGGATTTCAAGGGCTTTTCAGTAAAGAGCACCTCAAACCAGATATTGTGAGAATAATAACAGTTACTTTGATAAGCATTAAGCACACGCAATCTCCTACAGCCTCTTCAAAACCTCCAAAGAGCTTTTTCACTGAGCTTGTGACTTTCAAACATAAAACTTTCTTTGGTTCATCAATGTTGCATTAGAGTGCCTGGAACATCCAGTCCATTATATGAATAACTGTAAGTTTTAAAATAACACATTTAAGATTTAAATATTTTACTTTTTCAAGTGCATGACAATGGATTGTCTAATGATACTGAATGAACTTCTTGTGCTATGGGTAGAACAATACTTCCTCTGTACAGGGCAGCAATCTTTCTTTTGAAGGAGGTGAAGTCCATGCTTTATGCACATCATTGGTCTGTAAAATCCATGTTAATAAGCACAGAATACAAGTGCTGAGTAAATAATGTTCAGCAAACTGCATGCACATATTCATTTATTTCCCAGTTATCAAGAGGTATGGATATCAGATTACCTATATTTACTTATCTTGTCTTCAATGACATCTCTTATACAATAAGAGACACCCTTCACATGACCTATTAACTTATATGCTATGTCAGTATTGAATTATATGATGCCATTGCTATAACCATGATAAAAACATATTCTACATAGCCACCAATACATTAGGTGTTGAAGATAAAGACTAATTGGCAAGAGTGGAGCTACAGTGAGTAAGAAGCTAATACATAGGACAAGAAAAAAAATGTAAGGTTTGGTTTTTGTTACTGAAATATATTTGGTAATTAATAGTCTATAAACACTTCAAGATTTTCAATGTTTTGGAAAGAAATACCACAATGCCAGGAATTTGCAATCTCATTTGTAACCATCAAGTCACTTTTTGTTGTTGTAAAGACCATAATTTTTAGCTCCTGGCAAAGAAATTCTGTCAAGGCTTGGAAACCGGTACATTGAGTTCCCATGGTGCTGCTGATGCATATAAACAAAGGACCAAACACCAGCGCAATGTAGGATTATGGGTTGTAACCAGCACCATTTAAATCATTGTATCTGCCAGTAACTTATAAACAAGATATTTAAATATAAGGCTAATTTATGTTTGACTTCAGTACATTGGACGTTAGGCTCTCTGTTTTTGCAAACTGACTAATATAATGTCATCATGATTAGTGGATGTCCTGTGCCTTCATTAGGATCTGTTCACTCGGTTGAACTTGGCGCGGGTGTATGACTGGCACTGTGTATGTTTTGCTGCAAGTTCTGTTTAGACTGCGATGCTAAATCTTTAGTTTAGATTTTCTGCAGAGCAAGAGCCCTCAGTAACAATGACATGGCAATGAAAACATCAAGACAACAGTGCAGACAGAAATGTAGATAAACAGTTGTTCATTCACTCAGTTCAGTCAAACCTCTGTCTATGGCTCCAACTTTCCCTATATCTTTGTCTGATGTAATAGTTCAATTGACTTTAAAGTTTAATGTAATGAGCCTTTACTTACGTTACTGCAATTCTTCCTTTGTCACTGCAGGGGATGCCAGGAGTGGTGGACCCAAGTGTAGGGCAAAGGGGAGAGTCAGAATAGGTGAGAAGTCCAAAGCCGGTAAACAGGAACAATAAGGGCAAGGCAGAGTTCGTTGTCAGGAAACCGGTGTGTGGTCAAGAGATTAGGCAAAAAGGGCTGGTCAAAAGAATCCAAGAATCGGTAGTCAGAGAAGAAAACAAGGGACTGGTACACAAAGACAAAAACACTGGGAGATTCTACTCAGAAATGTCACAAACAACAACACTGTGCAACGGGTGAGTGCAGAAAAGGGATATACACTGATCAGCCATAACATTATAACCACCTGCCTAATTTTGTGTAGGTCCCCCTTTTGCCGCCAAAACAGCCCTGACCCGTCGAGGCATGGACTCCACTAGACCTCTTACAGGATCTGCTGCTAACGTCTTGGTGCCAGATACCACATCTGGCACCAAGACGTTAGCAGCAGATCCTGTAAGTCCTGTAAGTTGCGAGGTGGGGCCTCCATGGATCGGACTTGTTTGTCCAGCACATCCCACAGATGCTCGATTGGATTGAGATCTGGGGAATTTGGAGGCCAAGTCAACACCTTGAACTCAGCATTCATCAGACCAGGCCACCTTCTTCCATTGCTCTGTGGTCCAGTTCTGATGCTCACGTGCCCATTGTAGGCGCTTTCGGCAGTGGACAGGGGTCAGCATGGGCACCCTGACTGGTCTGTGGCTACGCAGCCCCATACGCAACAAACTGCGATGCACTGTGTGTTCTGACACTTTTCTATCAGAACCAGCAGTCACTTTTTCAGCAATTTGAGCTACAGTAGCTCGTCTGTTGGATCGGACCACACGGGCCAGCCTTTGCTCCCCACGTGCATCAATGAGCCTTGGCCCCCCATGACCCTGTCGCCGGTTCACCGCTTTTCCTTCCTTGGACCACTTTTGATAGGTACTGACCACTGCAGACTGGGAACACCCCTCAAGAGCTGCAGTTTTGGAGATGCTCTGACCCAGTCTACCCATCACAATCTGGCCCTTGTCAAAGTCGCTCAGATCCTTACGCTTGCCCATTTTTCCTGCTTCTAACACATCAACTTTGAGGACAATATGTTCACTTGCTGCCTAATATATCCCACCCACTGACAGGTGCCATGATAACGAGATTATCAGTGTTATTCACTTCACCTGTCAATGGTCATAATGTTATGGCTGATCAGTGTATATATAGGTAGATCAGAGTAAGGCAATTGTTAGTGGTTGGAAGAGCTGGACCAATGAGAGATGGGGGATGCTGGAACTTTTGCACATGAAGGTGAGGAATGGAATGTCTGGAATGCTGTTCAGAAATCTGGAGATGATGACGACTGAGGTGAACTGGGGAGGTGTGGGGAGAAAATATGTCATCCTTGTAACAAATAGATAACTGTACACATTCCATGGGTCAACGCTGTAGAAAACAACTGCGAACACTACATTAGAAGGAATTATCACTTTAAAAAAAAATCTATTTAACAAGGGAGTTCATAATTCACAATTAACCACATGTATAGCCTGGGTAGTCTCAGCTCTAACTTATTCAAATCCAGCAGTGACAGAATACACTGTCTGAGTAGAATTGAATTGGGATACAATTAATAAAGACCTCCCGAAAATGTAGCCATTCCACTGAGAAATAAATATTTAAGTTTGACCAAATACTGTAAATATGTCTGCAGAGTGCAGATGTTTTATTTTCCTCCTCTGTATTTTGATGTCCTTGTCTTGGCTTAGAACAGAAAATTCCACAGTTGTGTTTTATTATTCAAATTTTCTAGATTAACTGTAAATGTCAGCTATCACATCGGAAGTTTAAACGCTACTGAAAACAAAAACAACTTTAAGGAATTCCATATAGTTACTTTACCAGACTTTACTTTCCAAAGCATGACTAATCTCAAACAGTGAACATAACTGGGTGGTGACCACCTCCATGTTGGCTTGTGAATCGGACACAAACAGGCTGCACTGGATTTATAGATGGTACATTGGTAACATTGTCTTTCAGCAAGATAACCCTCAGTATCTAAAGTCAACAAGTTATCATTTTTCTACTTTTTAAAATTATTAAAAATCAAAGATGCTATCTTGAACTAGCCTTGGTTTCCGATTCTGCTCCATAATGGAATAAGAATCACACATTAACACTGTCTCCCCACTGTTGTGCAGAATTAAACCTGATGTGTTTCATGATACAGGCCAGGGCACAGGTTTATTTTCTTGTTAATCATCTAAAGTGCATGGAAATATGGGTAATTATTCTAATAAAAATGCAGTTTATACTGCTTCTTATGAAAAACTGCCTGGTGTGACTTTTTAATCCCTCAGCCTCCAGGTACAGTTTATGCAAATTGTATTCAGTGAAGAATTAGTGAAGTGAGCTGTAATCTATCTTTTTTTTTTTTAATAAGGGAAGCACTTACTCATTCATTAGACTTAGTCAGAGAAAGTACAACGAGAAACCAAGCAGTAAAAAATGTATCTGAGCTTCTGCCTCTTCCTGATAAAGACTGTGAACCTAAATCAATTTAAAACCCCTTCTGAAAAAAAAAAAGTTTGTGGCAAGGTGAAAATAATATTGCAATATAAATGCCCTTGTCAAAGCTCTACCTCTTTGCTTTTCACTGTTTGATTTCTGCAGTATACTAATGAAGCCTTCACGATGTGCTACCTCTTAATTTTCAAAAGGATAAACACTTAAAGAATAAATTAACAAACAAAGATTAGGCTTGTCATCTTGAGGATCTGAGAGCAATTATTTATTCAGAAGATATACAATATAGAATGAAAAGCATAATTATAACAATCATACTAATCATAATTGTGATTTTAAAGGGATTGGGAAACACATGCCGTATCAGTGATTAAGACCATGTGGACACTGACTTTAGAAGATGATGAGGAGACCCCTCAGCAGTAGGCTGGGACAATCCTCACCTCACTGTGAATTAATTTCTGACCCACCCCAACAGCTGTACACACAGAACACAGGGGCGAATACTCCACACAGGTCAGGGTGATTTCCCTTCTGATATTCGAGTTCCTAGTATGTTGAATGGCATGGTGAAGTATGTTACTTGACTTAAAATTTGGCCCCTGGAGGTCCTTCTTCAAATACACTTCAGGTCCTGAGAGTTTATGTCATTTGGTTGTCTAATCCTCACCCATACAGGAAATGAACAGGTACCACAGAACACATCTGGAACTCCTTGTCTTCAAACGCCTGAAGGATTGGCGATTGATTCTGAAAGACCCTGTATCCCCTACGTTGGCAAATCAGCATGAAAGAGTTGCACTTTGTCATGCACTGTACCTACACTTTATACTGTGGAAAGAATCAGTACAATTTGTATAACTTTGCATGTAGTGAGAAAACAATGTTTCACTACAAACAGCAATGCATAAATAAACAAATAAATACATACACAAATGCTCCAATATTTAAAGTGGATTTCTTACTGCATAATACATCATCTCTGCAGTAATGTAAGAGAAGAGATTAATGGAAAACATTAGCCAAGGGAAAGCAATTTCACAAGTGTTAATGCAATTTTCTTCTAACACTAGCACTCCCGTTTGAGACTGGAAATGGCTATTGTAATGAGAGTTGTGGTTGACATACTTATAAGATTTGAGAATCTGAGCGCAGTGTGACTTTCAGTTTAAATTGTTTGACCTCTCTTGAAAACAGTTTTTACTTACTTCTCAGTGCCCCTTGCAGATGTTGTCTGTACACAGAAAAATAAACACAGTATGTTTCCCTCTTTCCCCAAGCATTGTATTCCAGGGACCATTAACAGATGTCTCTGTGTTTTTATAGATTCATAAATTTGCCAAATTAAGTTCAGGAAAGGGCTAGGTGTCCAAAGTGCCTGGTAAGTGATAAAATGTGTTTTAAAACACCAAAAATAATATTTACCCATTATTTGTTTTAGAGCATAAGATCATAAAAGGACACATATACTACACCAGAACTGTGTTAAAAAAGCATTGATAATTTCAACATTGGAGGCATTGCATTAATCCAAGGAAATAACACCTGTATTTTATGCTCTGCCTGTTAGTTTAAAGTTCACAATTGTACTTTCTTGATATATGGATGTAGTATTGTATATAACTATTGAAAATTAAACAATACCAATAAATACACTATATCTCCATTGTCTTGTGAAGTAAGTTTTTTCAGATACAATGTTCATAAGGGATGACTAGTAGAGTATCTCTGTATTTAAGTATAAATAACAGAAAATGCAATGTCTCTGGTTTATTTAACACCTCATCTTTATAGCTATAAATCTAGAGTAGTTCCATTTATTTTTTTATTTTTTGTGTGTGTGTGTGCGTTTGTGTGTGTCTGTGTCTTTACACTAAGACCTTCACAGCAAAGCTTGTTAGGAGTTATTTCAAATGTTTTTTGTTTTTGTTTTTTTTAATCTTGTAAAAATTTTAAATTGTGTTTCATTAACAGTATGCTAAATATCACTGTCTCTCCAGCAAGTTGTTCCAGGTTTAAAGGCCATCTGCTCTTCTGTATTTAGTCATTTGTTTTTAATACTTTAAGAGTGGGCGGTTTTGTAATTATGGCTTTGATCATCTTTAGTGCTACTAATGCAGTGCAGAGGTTGAATCAAGGAAACTTTCAAAAGCTCTAAACTGTTCACTCAGACAGTATTTTTAGAGCTTTGTGAAGGACTTTAAAGTTTCTAGAATCATAGTTTTACATGACTTTATGAGTTGCGTATAGTGAGGTACTGTATATGCAATATATGTGCAGTTCAGTTCTATCATATAACCACTTTTTATCACTTCAATGTTCAACCCTTCAAAATGGCAGCTGTCAAGACATTGAAAGGAGAGCAGCTTTCTGAGATCAGGTGTGTCATGTGATCACTCCTGGATAGCGAAACAGAGAGAGGAAAAAATAGATGAGCACAAGATATTTCATCCCCTGGGCCCTTTTGGGAATAATTAAATCCAGCGGTGCTTCAGCATTAACCTCTTACCCACCCAGAAGACAGTAACTGTGCAATACTATGTTTCATTAAAAAAGTACAATGATCCAAACTCTGCACTAAATAAAGTGGAAAATGGCATTTAAATAGCCTAATATGCATGTTTGTAATGTTTTACCAGATCCGTTAGTTAAAGCTTAAATACAGACATTGATTTTGCATAATTCTGAGCAAGCTTCATTTTATTAGAATATTAATTAAAGCTTTTAATTTATGTTACCTAACATTCAAAAGAAAACAGAAGAGAAAGAGGTCACAGTAGCTTTTTTCGTTCCCCTCTGTTACATCTGTAGATTCACTATACATTGACAGCTCATGTCAATATCCCCTGAAGCAGAAAATATGGAACAATGTTGTGCAATGGTTGTTTTTGTAATTACATAAAACAGGAAGATTCCAGCCTCATGGTAGAATGTAAGTTATGTTTGTGAAATGGTGTCATGTAATCACTGGATATTGATTAGACTCAAGACAAAACTGATTTTGTTTTTGATGCTATAATGAATGGAAAGAAAGATATCTCAGAAAGTCACAGTTTAATCTTTTGGTTGATCTGGTCCCTGCTTTCCTTCTAGATTGGATAACATTAGTGACTGTAAACAGTAACAATACTCTAGTAGTTTTCGACTTCCTAACCATTAAAGCAGTTAAAGAAAGCAGAGCAGCCTAATACTTTGATCTGTGATTTGCATTTCACAAGATGTCAAAAACGTGATTCCTGACATTCCACATCCTGTTAGAGAAATTATTTAATTTAGAAAACAAGCAACCTAGGTTTACCACGTGATTTCCGAGTGTTCCATTTCAATCTGCTTAAACAACAGTTGTTCCCCAGAAAAAATGCCACCTGACATGTTATATATCCTGCTGTAAGGACACATACAGTACAGTGTTCTATAGGTATGGCAGGCTCAGTGTGTTGTTTTATTTGTTTTGTACCACAGTATTTAAATAATGGTGATAAAGCAATGTACGTTATTACATTCTTGTCACTTTGAAATCATACGGTATCTGCTCTTGGACCGAAATAACAACACTTCATTATCTGAAAGCATTTGATTCTTGACGTTATCAAAAAAGAGAAGTACCTGCCACTGCTGAGCACTGTTCTGTAATTGTGTTAGTTTCACACCCAAAGGCCCATTATCTAACAGTCCTAATTAATGACAGATAAATCTAGGTCAGTGCTGTCACAGGGTGAAACTCATTGAAGAGCAAAACAATGAGCTGCTCTTACTAATGGTGTCTACGAGAGACAAGATTTCAGGCTGGGTATACATTGTGAGGTTATTCACACATTGGCATTGGTATGTATTGGTATTCACAAATCTGGAAAAAGCTAAACAGGTGAAGACGTGTTCAAGACTTTGGACTGGGAAGAAAAAGGAATCAAGTTATATTTGAACAGCTTATGATTTTCCATTTGCAAATACCTGAAGACCTGCAGCTTGAATTTCAAGAACTCTCAAATGCAAGCAAGAAAACTGGATTGAAAATTAACCTCAGTAAAAACAAAGTTTTGTTTAACAGCTCTGTTAAATCGAAGAAAAGTTGAACAACGGATACTTGAAGAAGTCAAAAGTTATGTCTACCTTGAACATCAAAAGGCATATGCTTGCAATAACAAGAAGAGATAGAAAAATAAATGAATGGATGCAAGAACAAATCAAAATATGTGACATCATCGATAGAGTGAAAATGTTAAAATGGCAATTGTCTGGACACACTACAAGAACAGATGAAAGATGGGCAAAGGAAGCTATTTAATGGATACTAAAAACACCCAGAAAATGACGACATTAAAGATGGGAATATGAAATCATAAACTTTGCAGGTGTGATATAGAAAAGAGCAGCTGTAGATCAAAACAAGTGGAAAAATCTTGGGAAGGCCTTCATCCAGCCATTGGTCAATATAGGCTGATAGTGATGGTGATATATATAAGGACATTGTGTCATTAATTTGTGAATTGAAAATGTAAGTTCTATAACACTTTGAAACATTTGAAAATTGACGATCTCAGAAGCTCACTCAATGGTTTCTCAATGGCAGAGAATCACACAGACCAGGCATTGCAAAATGTAAATATGCATATGGGTTTAATATATACTAATATATACTAAGTCACATTGTCTGACTGTTTTGGACTCTGCCAGCCTGCCACTATAGAGCTGGCAACTGCAGCCTGGGACTCTGGTTGTCTCATTGTGTGAGACAGCCGCATTGGCTGACCTGACATTGACCCTGGCCTGCTAGTCCCCTGTCTGACGATTTGATACTGATTGTCCTGAAAGAATGATGGCCAGTTATTTAACTACCGTAGTTCATCGATCAGTGTTTTAAGTTACTACTCTGTTCAGGTAGATACTGTATATGGAATGCCAACATTTCCAAGTGCTTTTTACTGTGATTTGTTATTTAACAATGGGAAGACCATGTTGTACACTGTGTAGTATTTGAAGTATAATTAAATCTACACTAGCCATTAACCTCTTGCTTAAATATATTTTAACAGAAAGAAAACTAAAATCTACCAATCCATCTAGAAATATGGTAGGGTGTGTAAATATCTCCAAGACAACAAAGATGGTGGATTTCCCGATTTTTTATGCCAGCTAAACCCTTGTATTCTAGTTTGTGACAGGTTAGTAACTCTTCATAGGAAACTCTGCATTAAATATATACTGTTTCATGATACAGGTTTCTTAAATTGTCCACCAGGTACTTGACAGAGTGCGGCAACTTTTCTGGGAAGAAGTATTTCTCTCACAATCAGCTTTAACACAAAAATACAGTTTATTTTTAACTTTCTGTGGAAAATGCTTTGTCTCCTTGGGCTGGTTTTACAATCCCTGGTAGCTATCAATATTCTGAGTTTATAGCTTTAGGCGCTATAATAGGCAATCATTTTCTGCATAATCCTGGTTCCCAATAATGTGCCGATCTCATTATTAATTCTCTGTGCATATGATAAATAATAACTATAAAACATTGTGTAATACAAATATATTACATTTTATGGGACTGAAGAGGACGTTCTAAGACATGCATGCGCAGGTCTTTGTGACTGAAGCAACTGGAACAAACTCATGTGCTCATCGTTTTGTTTTGGGAATTTGTCATGTTAAGAATTACAGATTGTATTTCCTACATTTTTCATCATTATAAAATTAGAACCATTATAGAAATATTAAATCTGAATCGTCTTTTTGATTCACTGCGTTTAAGTCCCATTTTCTGCCTTCCATAGCATAGAGCATATGTACTGTATGAAAAATGCACTATGAATGCATTCATTTTTATTCTTATTAAGTCCTTCACATTTCTTTATATTTAGCGTCACAATGAGAGCAGTATTAATAACTAACACAGTATAGCATGCTGTTTTAATGCTACAGGCATTGATTTGAATTCCCTTCTGCTCTGATGATTCTCTTGTCAAGGTATCTTTGTCATCTCGATAGCTCATGATGGTGGAATAAATCAAAGTCAAAAGAAGAATAAACTGATGAATTTTAAATGTATTTATTCCTGTAATGGCACCATAAACCATTTTCCTACAATCGCCTTCCCTTATGCGAGTCTACCACAAAAGAGAATAATGAACACTGGTAATTTGTTAGTGCAATCTAAATTGCATTAACAGTAATAGATGTGCTGAAAAACAATTTGACTTTGATTTTATTGATCAGAGGACAAGTGTGTGTGTTGGGGGGAGTTGTGGGTGTCATTCTGTATGTCAATTTATAAATCAGTTATAATTATAAGGGTTTGATTGTGAGAGGAAAAAATATGGTTTAATCAAGGTTTGACAGAACACTGAAAAAGTGTTCTTCAGGACTTCAGCCTCCAAATTATATTTATTCATGTAAGTACTTACACAGGGCGACTTACATGTTACATGAGAATTGTCATGTTAGAATAACAACTATTTAATGATATGCATTAAAACATGTCATTCTCAGATCAAGTTCGGGCATCAAAGTGAATATTAACTAAGTGAAATGTCTCAATAGAAATACCATTAACTCGTTGATTGGTTTGCCATCAAGACCCGTTGTTTATCCCCTTGAGAAAGTTACATCATCACAGTGAAGCATCACACATTCAGTTATGACTGGTTTTCAGTTATGACTGGCACAATAAACACCCACCATATGAGCTCAGTTCCAAGCTTTCTTTTCAAAGATGATACGAAAAGAAACAAACATTTAAACATTTTTTTAACACTTTTGTGGCAAAAGCATATTATGATAGGTGATATGTTAATATTAACAACCATGTACGTTAAACCATCTAACAGGGATGTGTGTGTTCATTGATTGACACACGTACTGTTGGATTGATATCTCAGACTTTACATATCTGACCATAACACAACTGTTTCCTGGTTTGTATTAAAAGTTTCCAAGTTTTTATTTTTTCTGTGTGTGTTTGTTTTTCTGGGAGGAAAATGCTGAGCAGTTCATTGAAGTATCTTACAAATGGCCTCGGCACATTGCAAATTAGCCATGAACCATGAAAGTAACATCATCCGTCACTAATGGAAGAATGTAGGGCAGAAGGGTCCAGCTGGGTCAGAGGAACTGACTGTGTGGGAGCAATAGAACAACCAGCATACGTTTGTTTATTTATTTATTCATTTATTTTTGTATCTTTAGGCTTCAACAATTGAGGGTTAAAGTAAAACATTTATGGCAATGTAAATTAGTTCTGAAACAGTAGGTAATGAATGGAGGTCACGAATGCAGGACAGGACTTGATGCAGCTGTAAACACGTCAATAGGGGCTTTGCTTTATTTACGCTAGTGCATGAGTCTCTCAGAACATATGCCACAGCTGAGAGAACTCACCTACAAAAACTCCCTACCCAAATTGTGATGGATTTGGGGAACAAAAGTAGCAAACCTTTAATTTCCTAATTCTCACTGTGTGCTCTGTCAAGGAAAACTTAAAGATTCATGTGAGAAACCATAAGGCATTTCTGCCAAACTCTCTGTGGATTCCAGCAATTATCATCCAGGGACCCAGCAGTGAGGATAAGGGAATATACTCACAGTACTGACTTCAGCATTTTCAATATATATATAATAATTACAGGCTTTCTGTGGTTTTGGTCAATCTAACAAAATATTTCCAACTGCCCAACGCTGGAAGGAAACATGGTTGTTAATTATATTTCAAATGAATGACTTGTAAGCAATTCATCATGTTTTTGGCCCACATAACTGTTGTGCCCTATTTTGCTGTTTTGTGGAACAGTAAGCTTTTTTTCAGCATATCCTTTGAATTGCTGTTTCATGTGGAGGGAATTGTGTAGGCCGAACGCAATCTTGTCATCCTCTCCAGTGCTTGGGGTCTTTTTAGCTGACTTATTTGTGGTCTGGTGGAGAGGCAATACCAGACAAGATATTCCAGGGAATTAGGAAGAACTATATTTTATTTTTTATATCTTGTGCTATTACTTTCAATATCTCATAACCTTTCTTGATTCCAGGTACCTTTTTGAAATATTGCCTCATTATATAGCCTCCTCTGTGACTAGTTACAGACACTAGACAGAATACTCTTGTGGGGTCATGCCAGAGCTTGTCTGTCGCAGGTTTATTAACAGATTATTAAACACAGATCCCACAGGGAAGAGCAATATATTGGAAGATTCAATCAAATTAAATACAAACTACAGCCCAGTCCTCAAAAGGCAGTGTATCCAATTAATATTGTTGGTTCATTCATAATATTCACCAAATTCCTCTTAATGAGATCCGTTGAGACCTTTATCATTAGAGCATATTTAATGCTCTGATTTTTTCGGATAACATTTGTCAATACCTAAGAACGTGCTCCTGGCATCAATAGAAAGGTACTCACATACAATAAAATAAACCATTCTGATTATTTGCTAACTATCAATTCTCCAACAAAGCAGTAGCACTACTTCAGAGTATATTTGTGTTTAAATTGTAGGCTGGAATATTTTTGTTTTTTCTTCAAATGTCCCCAGAAAGTTTCCAAGCAAATACTCTTCTGAATATGGAGAATATTTCATAGCAACACTGGTTTGCCCATTATCTAAAATCTTTCAAGTATTAAATACAAAAAATTAGCTGTATTTGTAGCTAGAGTTTAAAAGACACTCTCTAAATTAATAAAAAATTATTGTATTCCAAAGAAATATGAAAACTACTGTACATTTTTTCTTCTGAATTAGATAATAAAATAATAGAATAGTTACATCATCACAGTGAAGCATCACACATTCAGTTATGACTGGTTTTCAGTTATGACTGGCACAATAAACACCCACCGATACGATACGAAAAGAAACAAACATTTAAACATTTTTTTAACACTTTTGTGGCAACAGCATATTATGATAGGTGATATGTTAATATTAACAACCATGTACGTTAAACCATCTAACAGGGATGTGTGTGTTCATTGATTGACACAAAATTGAGAACATATTGCTTTGTTTGACATGGAATTGAAGAGACTTGTCTTTACTCTTCAAAATTATAGCCACAGCTATCTCAGTTATGCCCAGATCTTTTGCAATCTGTCGCTGAATGTTGACACACTGTGACTGGCGTTTCACACATCTTTGGGTACAGACAAATACTGCAGGATCTGCCTGTTTCAGTGTGGTGATAGTGCCTCACTCTGAATCTGCCCGTCAGATGCCCTGTTTAGATGGGATCACAGCTGACGTGTTACTTACACAAGCATTCATTTTATGTGGAAGGTGAAGTTATTAAAGCAGGGCACTGTAACACTGGCCTCACTTGAGGTAACTGAGGCATTTTCGCATTTATTCAGATGAGAGGGCATTACTGAGGACACCATTAACATTTTGGGGAATGTTTTGCTGTTAGAATAACATCACTGCTAGATGTGCCAAACTATGATTTTTTAAATTAAAAAAAACATCTTTGCCAAGAAGGAAACAAATAAGCCAAATAGGATTAGCCGAACTAGAAAAGTTTTTCTTCTGCTGTTTTTATTGCAAGCTGCAGGAACAGCCTCTGACGCCTTGTTCTGAGCAGGAGAAAAACAATCTGGATGACAGAAGGACGCTTGGCCTGGGAAAGGCAGAGCCAGAATGCGCGGACACAAATTTACAGTGTTTCATGGCTTCAAGTTCTGCTGTGTGAATATTTTATGACAGCCGCTTACCAAGGGGATGGATTCCAATCCTCCACAGTGTGTGTTGGAGAGATATTAATTACAAATGAGCAAGATAAATCACATGCTCGCTGTGCAATAGTACAGTAAAGACAAGCCATTAACCTTTAAAACTGGGGAGACATCTTGATGGATCCAGCATGAAAAGTAAATCACAATCAGCCTGCAACTGGAATTGTCGTCAAAATGTGCTCAAGGCACCAATAGAACAACACTAATGGGTTGAAAAAACACAATAAATTAGTGTAAAGTTATCAAATGTGGTCCCTCTTCTCATGCAAGGAAAACATTAGTTCTTAAAAAGCCAGCGCAATTACAGTTAATCTCAGAGGATATTGCTCTCTCTTTTAGTTGGAAATGGGCAGTAGGTCTGGTATACATAAGTGTGGATGGTTACTCAAATAGCCTCTGACCAAATGATTGCCTTTTCATTATAAATGTCATATCTGGAAAATGCTTTTAGAGCGATCAGAGTTTCAGAAAAAGGGCACAATGGATTATATTACAAGAGGAAGACAGTGACAGACAGGTACAAGAATGGAGGCCCATTCCACAAGCTTAACCTGATTGACTTCTGGGTGTTGTTATGTTCTGGGATGCTTCATTACATTTTTCAATATGGATTACATTAAATGGAAATCTCCAAACATTATTCTCAATGTTTTCCCTTCTACATATGCCCTCAAATTGTGTATTATATGTGTAGAATTTGATATAAATACATATTTTAAGATCATCAGTCCAATCTATTTATCCAAATGCCATTGAGGCTTGGGAATGGCAAATACATCATTTCAGGCAGGAAACTTTAGGGAAGCCAGATTTTATAACCTGTTTTGTAGTTGACAACTGACACTAGGACTAACACTCCTCATCCAAAAGAGAGTACATTCTAGACAGTATACCAGTGAGGTAATATCTACTGGTCCAACAAACACTTTCAGCAGCAACCTGACACTAATTTGCTGACTGCCATTCAGTTACTAACCAGGCCCAACCCTTTCTTAACCCCTGAAATACAATGAGATCAGACTGACAATAGCTCTCTCTCCAAGACAGTTTTGGGTAGCTTTTGGATACCTGCTTAAAATTCTAAGAATCCTGTTACTCTTCTTCTTAATGTCAAGTGTTTGGTCATATTTTATTATCCCAAAACAGTTACATTCCAAGATAAGTAATATGTTTGATTTGGGCTATTCAATGATTTATTATCCTGTTGACAATGATGCTGCGATCTCAGTGTTTTCTGGCTCTCTAAGCCCCGAGTGCATTTAATCTATTCTGAGTGTTTAAACATCTGCCTCCTATGCATTTGTATTCAAATTGAATCCAGTAAAGAGATAAAGGGTGTATGTTTCTCTGGCAGGGTCAGCCTTAAATTTTTTAAGCAGCTGTGTCACAAATGTTATTAAAAAAAAAAGATTTTAAAACATAATTTATTGGTGAGAAAAAGTGCGTCAGTGTTGAAAATATTGTGTTGTTGACACAAGATTTTTCCAGAAGGCCTCTACAGCTGTAAACTACATTTTTAATATTACATATTTGTATTAACAGTTACTGTGGAGTTTCATATTATTGTGTGTTTCTTCTAAAACCATTGCTTGTCTTTACAAGATTAAATAAAACTTGTCTCGTGTTGCACAGACAGAATTAAGATGTCAAGAGGGTAATAAAAAATCCCCATAAAAGATTTTGAATAAAAGAAAGCAAAACTCAAATCAAAATCTGTGCCCGAAAGAGGAAAAAATTGCTTTCTGCCAGAGAAGATTATTGTTCTTCAATGACACTTTGTCCTCACTGTATTTTCCCTCTCAATTTTGTACCCTGAACACTTACACATCAACGCTTCCCTGGGGGCGCAGCTTGTGTAATTGAGAGTTATTTCCACAACAAGTAGCAACAGCTCATAGCATGTCTGTCATATTTAGAACAGAATAAATGCATTAATTAATAAATAAATAAAACAGGCAAAACAAACTCAGCCTGACAACATAAGAAAATGGCATCTGTCTTCAGTATTGTCTTTTACTGACTAAGACAGGTGTCAGTGTTTTTATAACTGGGGCTAGAGTAATATTCCTTGACTGTCATGTTGGCTGTTTTTGCCTCAGTTTTTTTTTTTTTTTTAGTTTGGCTAAGTCAATGTCGCCACTGTTATCACTAAATTGCATACTGTCATTAGAAGACAAGACAGAGATTACATCCAGTGACAGTATGTGCTTACTTTCAGTAGGGCTGAGGCTGAGTTCCCAACAGCGTTTCAGGTTGGTAATTGCTCTCCAAGCAGAGGGTTCCTGGGAAGAGAAAAGCGCACACTTTGCACTGGAGGCCCAGATCAAACACATGAAAAGGACACTCGGCACCACATGTGATACAGAATGTGAATACAAATTAAGTCATTCAAATGCTTTTTTAAAGGTAGTTAAGAGTTAGTGAAATGTATGCATTTAAACATCTTGAACAAGAAGCTCTCCGTAATAATTATTTTCTACCTTTCTGTATTGCATTGTGGTTACATAAGATCACAAGATGACATAAATAAATGGCACATACTGTATCATTTGCCAATTACAACAGTGCAGATGGCATGTCCTTGCAACAGCATTGATATTTCCATATAATTTCCAAATATAGATTTGTGGAATGTTTCCTGAGCAAATCAATTGCAGTGAGGAGATGCTCAAGCGAACACCCCCTGGACAGTATCTGTAACAAGCGGTTTGCTGTTGTTCCTCAGCAGCATGGGCTAATTTCCAGATCTGTCAAGATTAATTGTTCATCAGTCACCAGCCCCTGGAACACCAGGAGCAACCAAAGTGAAATGGCAGGAAGGTACGGCACTAGGGGTGGTTTAAAATACACACAGCCAGGAGTCTCACACTCTGAAGCATTTGTGGCTATCAGATTGAAAGGATTAAAAGCTTTTTCCTCTGCAGAGTATTGTTTTGTGTTGGCAACCCACTATGTATAGTTGAACGTCACATAGGTTTTTTAAGGGTCCTGACCCCCTGTGACTAATACATGTTTAACAATGGCCTTACTCACTTTTCTTAGCCACATTTTGGGTAGTCTGTTATACAGACAGGTGGGGATAGCACTTAAAAAGAAACCCATGTGTAATCTTTAATCTTTATCTGTTCCAACCAGTATTTGATTGGCAGTGCCTAAACACCTGTCTGTAATTGTGGTACTGCTGGATGGATGATTGTTTGCATGTTGTCACTCAGAATCAGAAACCTGAATATAATTTTGGAAAGTTTGAGTTATCCTTTCATTATAATCAACTGAGCTATAGGGAATGAATGAAAATAAAAATATACAAACTTAAAAAATGCAATTCCTGTTAATAAGTGAGAATCTGTAACAGGAAACATGTCATAATCCATGTGAGGTAAAAGTGGGGAAACTGTAACCGGAGTCTTTAAAGCAGAAGTGTGCTACTGGTCTCTTTATTCCTCCTAAGTTATGCACGGCATTGGAAGCAGACAGCAGTGAGTCAGTATCTGAAACCAAACGTCCCGAGAGGGCTGATAATGAGATGTAGATTTGATGTTTCTGTGCATTTCCATGTTTTATCTAACACAAAAGAAAAAGGGAAGAAATCATATAGTCTTGCAATGGTTTGTCATCATAAGGGAGAAAGGAAAAGGCAAGGAGTTCTTTGAAGAAAACAGTGTATAAAATAAATCCTAAGAAAGTGCTACTGTGTTATACATTTTCCATTAGGTCTGACAGTTCTGCTCCCAGATTGCCTATATTTCATTATACGCCCAGGGTCTGGAATATATCAAGAGCAGAAGATAGAACTAAGCTCCCATTAAGCTGTCTTGTCTTGGGGATTTTTATTAACAGAGAACTGATACAAAAAAAAAGATAATCCAAAAATACTTCCTTAAAAACAAGCACCTAAGGAATATACTATCCACTCAATCGAAGTGAGTAGGGTTTTTATGAAGTTCGTACATTGCCAGAGGAAAATATTCTATGACTTCTATGATAATTCGGTTTTTATATCCATGCAGGATTTGTCTATCAATATTCAATTCAATTATATTATGTGAATAATAATAATAAGGGTCTGAGGTTGGGGTTAGGGTTTTCTCTTTCATCTCCTATCATTAGTTCAATACAATTTAAAAGATGTAGTTGACATCGTCTTCTCTTACTTTGTATTTCACAGTGTTTATATTAGTGGTTTGCTTGTGTTTTTCAGGATACTTTTTTTCCTGGTCCTGTGTGACGCTGCTAACAAACAGTGAAGGATGCTCATTGTAAAGAAAATAATTTGGGGGTCAGATTCCTTGAGACAGGACAGGTTTTTGAAGTCATACAAGGGGCAATATCTATTTTTTTCTCAATGCTTCACTTTATCTCCCTGAAGCTGAAGAATCTTAGTAAGCGACCATGGAATATTTCACTGGAAAGCTAGAGCAAATTAACACACTCCCGGGATAGTCTTTTCTTTGTTTACACAAATATAATATATACAATAATGGATTAAAGCTTATAGCCCTTGTAAATCATATATAATATAATATTTATTTATTTATTTATTTATTTGAGTTAAAAAAATGTACCCGGGTGATAATCTGTGAAGCCTTTTGACTAAAACAGTTGATTTCCCAAATACAGTTGGTGGTCAGAATGTTCATTAATCTATTTGAAGCATAGTAAGGAAGTATTGAGTAAGATGATGTGAAGATTTGGTTTGTTTTAAGTACTGTTATATGGAGTTTTAAGTGGGAACTATTCTTTTGCTGTATGGTTTGGGGAAAGCACGCTGTGTCTCCATTGCATTGAAAAAAGTGCTTTCGAGAGTGTCATTTGCTGTGTTAATGTGTTTACTGCGCATTAATTCTAAGAGGCAGACAGAAGTTTACCCAAACCTCCAGGCATACGTATTTGTACAAATAAGCATAGGCAGAATACGTCAGCCTGTCTGCCCTCAGCCCCCTGAGAAACAGGTGTATTCCAGCTTTTCACAGCGGTAAAGACTGCAATATCCATATTGTGAAGGTCATTGCACACCAGACTCTGTAGTTTATCCACTTTTAAGATAAAGAACTGTCACGGATATACCAATACTCGGTGGAATATCACATGAATCAGTATTTAGAACAGGGCTAGTATACAAATATGGGCTATACTCAGATATCAGTAACAAACTTGCCAGATTTTTAAATTTTAAAAAATCAGAAAGGGTACCTAAAAATTTGTCAGCAGCAAAAGAAATTCAAAAGCATTTAATCAGGATACACAACAGGGCTGAGAATGATACCAATTACATTAAACATAAGTGAATACAAGAGAATGGGAGTGATCTGCACACAAAATCCATCTGGGTGTGCTTTCTGACTCATCAATTAGGTTAGGGGTGAACAAGGCTAACAGCATTATTGTACAAATAGTAAAGGCTATTTAAGCACAAGGAAAACAAGTTGAGGTAACTCATTTAAACTAAGGTAAAACCTCATAAAACTACAATAATCTTATGGTAAGTTTATCAAGCTAAACTTGGATAAGGCAGTTTGCAGTTGAGCTCAAATGTTTAACAACTTTATTAATTTCCTTAAATCCGTGTTGGAGAGTGGGGGAGTTAGAAAGTGACACTGGACTTTGATTCAATAGACCTGTTTTTCTTACCAAAACATGGTTTACTACAAATAACAAACTGGCAAATTAGGGTGTCATTAAATAACTGGTAAAAAAGTATCCCTCGCTCTCTCAGTCTCTCTCTCTCTGTCTCTGTGTGTGCTTTACATAAACATCATTACCAAAACATTTTGTAGTCAGGCTGTAACAGATGAATTTCACATAAAAGTTACTCATCCTGCTGGTGTTCAGGAGAAACTGGAAGTCCATAAAAGTCTCAGGCATTTATTTTTAAAACATGGTCTGTTCATGTGAACACAGCTGAAACTGAACTCTGCATTTGCGTATCAGACTTTATCTAAAAAATTAACAAAGTATCTGTTGCCACAAGTAATAATTAACTAGGTCTATTGTAGATTTTCATAATGAAGAATAAAGACTAAAACATGAAATTCCAAAAGATGAACAGTGGCAAAAAATGAATCAATAATACAGCAAACAAGGTGCAGCACTGTATTGATTGGCAGACTAATAATTAAACAGATGTCTTTATGATCTTAACCTATGCATTAAAATGAAAATATCTACATTAATGGAAATAGAAAATAGTCTGTCTCAACAGATCCAACTTATCCATTGAAAAATGTCTATTTGTAAAGGCTCTTTTTCCTAGCCTAATATAGGAAAACAAAAATGTGAGGCAGTTATGGTTTGCAAAATATGATTTGGAATCTGTCTATTCAAAGACTTGTTTAAATTAACATATTGCTTAAGTCATATTTGTATCATTACAAAATATTTCTATTAAACTTCTGTCCAACTGATTATCCTCGCAAAACATATTCTGTACTGAACATTATGATCTCACTCACAGAATTGTTGCTGTTTGGGTGTGGTATTCCCAGCCTCTTATTTACTCATGGCTGGCTTTACGTATGTGAACTGGCAGCAAGATCTAAAATTTCTTGTACATCAAACATAGATCTGTCAATGTTTGAAGTACATATCATACTTTTCTTTAAAAATGTATGTAATACACTGTTAGTTTAAGGCAGTGGTATCTGTTGTAGGTTGCTGTACATGTTTTAAACCATTGAGTTTATCTTGCTTCCCAATGTCCTACTGCACATTGTAAATCAGGTTTTTCTGTTTTTGTTTAGAAACAATGGATGTTCTATGCATTTGAACTGAAGCAAAGGCAAAGCAAGGTTATTACCATGGCTTTTGTTAACTGAATACCTCTTATACTTGGTTAAAGAGTGGAGGCACTTAACTGATTATTCAGAATGTGGAAAAAAACATTGTCATGCAGCCTGTCCTTAAGTTGACGTGCAAATGAATACTCAGCTGCAACGTGACTGTATTCACACCAGCGAGGCTGGAGCAGGAGGGAAGACTTCACAGTCAGCACAAGTCTGAACATGTATAAATTGAAAATTTCTCACAAATCTGAAAACAGAACATTACTGCCTGTCAGAAAACAGTTCAAAAGCATCAGAATGAAATGTGACAAACATTTGGAACATTGTCTTTTGCAAATTTGTGCTCTTTTGAGTATCTATCATGCAAGCAGAATGAACTCAGATATGGCATAGTCAGTCACTGGAGATAAACTCTGTTGAGCTTGTGTTGGCTGTCCTCAACCTATCCCTGCAAACAGACTGTCAGCAACCACCCTTTCATGTGTAGTGCAATTGTGAAGTTCAGGATTGCTGATATTAGTCACATGGAAGAGGGGATGCAAGGTGAACTTTTAACATCAATCTAATTTGGTGAGCAGTTTTCAAAACCTGGACTTGAGTCTGTGCATATGTAATACTTCTCTGAATGTGGGTATTTGTCATCGCATTTACTGAATCTGGTGCAGGGTGTTTTAAATGGTTTCCAATTGTAAGTGGGAAGTAATGTGAAATCTATTGCATTAATTTCCTTGATATTTAATAAGGGTTTACAGGGGCGGAAATTAGAAAATACCAGAGTCAATAAATTACTTCTCCTCCGGTTCATGTGCTGCATTACTATGCACAATCAACCCAACCTCTGCTTTAAGAAACCATGCATAGGTATTAGGAGCAGCTTGTTTTGCAATCTCCTAATAGCTTAATTAATTAATTACTTCACCACTGGTAATTAATGAATTAGTTAATTTATCATCACAAGCTGCCATATACAACTATAGAATTTTTTTGAAATATATTATTTGTATTGTTGTTGTTGTTGTTGTTGTTGTTGTTGTTGTTGTTGTTGTTGTTGTTATAATAATGATCCTGCAAGAGAACAATACTCAGCATCCTAGTCATGTTCAGACTAATAATCCTCAACTTCTAACAGCAGAGAGAAGAAAATAACAGCCAAACGCCACACCCTTGCTCCTGTGGCCCTGTGTATTTGGCGTGTGTAGGCAGCTGACACACCCAAACGTCAGGGTGGAGGTGATGCTGCACAGTGAACATGATAGCACCCAGTCATGCAGAATGATGTCATTGTTTTAGGCCCAGGATGAGCTTTCACTGCTGCACAGCAAATCCTCTTGCATTAAAGCTGTCCACACACGCTGAGCAAAAAGAAAGAAAGAAAGAAAGAAAGAAAGAAAAGAAAGAAAGGAAGGAAGGAAAATTCCTCTTGCAATAAAACAATTACTGTCTATTTGCAGGGAAATGTCTCTCACAGCAGGAGCCCTGCCATGGTTTTTCATTCTGGTGGTCTGTTTGCCTGAGCAGTACAGGGTGATTGCTATCTGCCCAGGTAACCATCAAAGACCCTGGCACTCCTCACATGCATACTAATGTGTCCCCTGGGGCTGGGAGTAGAAAGAGGGAAGATGGACCCCATTGATGGACCATCTGCAAATTATTCATGAAGTTGCTACTCTGGCTGCTTGCAGATTACTTTAGGGTGCAGATTTTTTTTGCAAGCTGTGGATTTGAGGAGGAGGATGAGGAGAAGGAGGTGCCGCCATGAATTAGGTGGGTTTGACTTGAGTGACCTACTTCTTGTTAGCGCTTTTGGCGCCAAGTGGCCTCAGTCCCAGTGTCCTGGCTGCTGGGCCAGCTCACACTGGAGACCACAGTCAGCTCCTCAAGACAGCCACACTGCTTCCCCAGGCTGAGACAGTCAAGACAACCCTGGACTTAACCATTACTGGATATATACATTCCCTGGGGATTATGATCCAAATAAGATGTGTAAATGCGCCCTGATAGATGCCAACTTCAGTCAAGTTAAATCAGTTTTAAGGACTGCTTGTGTTGCTTTGGTATGTAATTTAAAATTAGCTTTGTCTTTCATTCCCACAAGGTGTGATTATTTATTTAGTTTTATTTTCTAGGGTGAGGGCAATTGGTTAATCCCTATCTCATATGCAGCATGGCTTCTTATTAGTTTTCCACAGGCAACTTACTACCTGGATTGTGAATGCTTATCAAGTTCATGTTCCCAAAGCTGCTTAGAAGCACTGAAGGGCTAAGCCATTGATTTATTTGCATGTGTGTCTTTTAATTAATGGAAGGGGGGAAAATCTTTAATGAGCCATTTCCTCCCTTTTACCTTGCAGTATTGATCTCCTTATCGACACAGCCTGAAGCCTCTCATTCCAGTTTGAAAAGCATAGCAATGTAGGTGGGGGACTTGACAGTCAGGACACAAATTCACCTTGTCAACTCAAAATGTAAAATAGCTAAACAGAGAAACCCTCAATCAGCTTTCCCTTTACTGTACTTATAAGTCCGTCATTCAAGTCATAAAGAAAAGGTCAATTTCATTTTAGAAGTGTGGTGATGTGTCTAAATTGCTCTCATGTACAACTTCCCTTCGGTGCAGCTATGAAAGTACCACAACTAAAGCATCTCAGGGCTACACTACATATATAACATTCCAGGTGACTTGGAAATTACTAAATGGAAAGCGATCAAAAATTCAACCTTCTAGGCCTTGACCTGTGCAAAAGCTTGTTATTTTATTAACCCCTCTCTTTTTAGCCTTCATTGCCCTCTCCTAGCTTAGAGGTCTGAATGAAAGCTCCTCATAATTATAATAAAGGCTTTGCTCCGGGCTCAGACTTTAATATATAAAAGCCTCAACATGGTTCTGGAGATGAAGCCATGACTCCTCATCATTATTTGATTGTTCATTTTTCCTCTCTGCTTCTTCCCTCAGGAGGTTGGCAACCTCTGCCTGTGTTGAACCACACTTTTCCAAAGGCAGATCCCTGCTGTAACACGGACCCTTGAGTAAACAATTTAACGCAAGACGTAAGGAATCCTCAGTCACTTTGGGCTCATGTTCAGGGCTCTGAGGCTGTTGGTTAATGCTTGGCGAATAGTTGAAGTCTGTGACGTTGTTCGGCACACTATTTCTCACAGAGAGGCTTTTCTCAGGCATTTGCTTCATAGCCTGCTTCACCTCAACACAGATCCCAATGAACAATATATTGGAAGCATTTGGGAACAAAAACGACAGAATTATTTTGTTTGTAACTCTATCACTTGCTGTGTGAAGTCAGAGGTTTAAAGCTGAGCTGAAGCAGATAATATGTACTTCACGTTCTATACCTCTAACCTATTCCTGTACTAGACAGGAACTGTTATATACGAAACCTGTCTAATAAGGGAATAAACTTTATGAAGGGCAGGGAATAGAGGGTACATGAGTCAGAGTTCAGAATTCATTTCTAGTTTTCTCCCTTAACAAGGCTACGAGTTTTTCCAGCAAAAGTGGTAGAAATATTAAGCAGGCAAATTGCCAAATGGTGTTGGTTTTACATTTGTTTCTTTAAAAATGTAAAGAATTATTTAAATGTGTCTACAGGATGGTGTAATGGAAAGGTGTCAGGTGTTCCTGTTCTAGCAAAACAGATTAATTAAGCCATCTTTCTCACTTCAGACTACTTGGAGGATTACATCAGCAGGATTCCAGTTTGTTAATTAATATAAATTGTTTAATCACTTTCCTGGAGGCCTTGACCCATTTTTATCTCTATTTTGTTTTTGTCTACAGTGTTATATAATAGGTGCGCAACCCTTTGGACTTCTGCTAGAGTTTCTGCCAATGGTTTATGAGAAGCTGAGTTGGTTGCTGTTAACATTTGTTTATCACCTCCCCCCCCACACACCTCCACTTGATGTGCAGTGCGCAGTGAAACAGAGAGAACTCAGTCGTATTGACCTGAAGCCCAGAGGCTGATGGTAAACACTCTGATTCCCTTCCACACCTTCATTATTGAAACAGCTGCCTCCAGAGGCATTTTCACGTTATCAGTCCTGAAGAGCCCTCATAGGCTCATGCTGTAGACATATCAGATGTATCAAGCCTCTCTATCAGGTGTAGCTTATTTGGTGAGTCCCATATACATACAAAAGTGTCATAACCATCTATTTTCTCTGCCACAGCTTTTTGCCAGCAGTTTGTGAGCTGTTGGCAGTGTATTTAAAACACATTTTAAGTCTTTGAGTTCAATCAATCCTTTTTTTTTTCACATCTTTTCCCTATGTGACTTTAAAAGTATGACATTGATGCACATCAGAATACAACTTTAATAAGATGCCATTTTGAAATTCGGGAATGTGTTATGAGACATTTTCATTTCAAACTTTAACTAGCCTTAACTGCCGAAAAAGTAAAAGATGATTTGTTCTAATCCCTTGAAAGATTTGCCTCATGGTTAAAGTTGCATAATTTGCTCTGACAACCATCTGACAAACTTCCTCCTTCCAATCTTACTTGAACACGATTAAAACAAAACTGCAAATAGTATCTATACAATAATGGCAAATCACCTGTGGGTATAATGTGTATCTATACCCAAACATTACTTGAAGAGAACCTTTAAAATGGTGACAACTTGGATTTATCAGAGGGTTTGTGTTTATATGTTAAATATTTACACAGGACTTAAAACTCAAAAACAGTACTTTAAGGAGACTTGTATGGGATGGGGGGTCCTTTAACACTTGCAAAACCCTACAGCTCTCTTAAGTGACCCATTTCCTGACAACAACATTCCTATAGACATTTGTTTTGCTGCATTAGCAGTATTGACCATAGATTTCCGCATGCAGCAGTAAATAACAGAAGCGTTAGAGAACATGCAACTTGCATTCACAGAGATTCTCTGCCCATACTCCAGTGCACTTAAGCAGAAAACACAAATAGGTCAGTTATCTGCAAGTTTAATGATACAGTGCTTTTTGTGTACCACTTAGTGTATCATGAAATGCTGTACTGAATGTAGTATTATTATTGTGGTTTAAAAACCACACTGAACATACCTGAATTTTATTAAGTCAGAAGTGCCAAACATGTTTCTTTTATTCCTTTATTCATAGAAAGCAAACAATATTAGGGTTAGTAAATACAAAAATATACTACTACAGATTAGAAACCCATGCTGACCTTGGGCCACCTACTTATTCACTGTCTTGCATTGTCTTGATTCCACAATTTTGAGGGGAATCTTTTTGTTTGTCAAATGTGAGTTCTGTGAGGTAACTTGTAGTGACTGCATCATTAGCAGAATTTTGTTGACACACAGTAGAAGAACAACTTATTGTTTCATCTTGTAAACAACAATAAAACAACAGGTATTTTGTGTTGTCTTTTCCAGTCCCTTTTCTATCCTAAACAAACAGTGAGTCACTTCTGTTCACAACATCCAAGCGCCATAAATGTCAGCCAAGCCAGTAATCTGTGCTGATTTTCAGTTTAAATATGTCTTCCCCGTTCTTCCTGTTTGGTAGGTCCAGACATCCTTTCTGATAAATCTCTAAACTTTCCATTCTTGGCTGGAATGCAGACGTTTGGACAATTATCACAGAGCTACCATATCCTTTCATTGTTAAAAGTATTTATATCTACAAGACGCTTCCAGTATGAATGGCTTGATAACTGATTTACTTTAATGACCTCCTGACTTTTATTTGCCTATGTTAACAATCATGTATGGAGGGGTTAAAAGGCACTCTCTGCAGCTATGCATATGTAGCCATTTCGATCTGAAGTGCCCTCTCAGTCAAACCTCCAGGAGCCTGATTTGCACATTCGGGGGTTTGAATTCTACATCCATAGTGAAATTGCACCACTGGCTGCAGTAAATCCATTCCAGGTACATGTTGCCATTTTATATATATATATATATACTTATTTATATATACTTGTGTGTTTAGATTATCTTTCATTTCAGATTTTAAATTACAGACTTGTCTTTATACCCATTGATATTTGTATGCACACACACAAAGATAACCCAACACTGTGCTGCTTATCATAATATGGGTTACGCTGTTACGGGTTTGAGTGCCTTAATTACAGAATCTCACAGCCCTGAAACTCTTGTACAACCCCCTTAAATTTGTATCTTGAAAATGGTCACTGGATTCCATTAATTCGCTGAATTCGCTCTTTTCTCCCCCTCTCCTAGAAAACAGTCAAGCTATGCCACTGGCAACAAGCAGTCTCCTTGGTGTTTTGATCATTCATTGAAACATCGGCAAGAATTAAAGATATCACATATAAATCCGTCGTATAGGAACAATATATCGCCGTGCAAGTCACCACATTGAAACCAGCCAGCACTCTGAAGCGCTGCACAGAGACCGTTATTCATGACTAATCAATATCATTTTGACCTCTGTCCATGAATCAACATAATCATGAATAGACATAAGTGCCTCAGCACAAGAAGATCAGCTATTCAGCAAAACAGCAAAAAAAAAAAACCATTTATGAGTATCAAAGACAAATTAATTAGAACAATGGGAAGAAAAGGTTGATTTAGGTTGGATAATGTGAAATGTACATTTAAAGAATGTGCTAATGTTTGTTTTGTGGCATCCAGTTTGGGAGACTTTGAAAGGTTCTTCATGAACAACTTAGTTAAAAAGAAACAAAACATTTAAAACTTTTTTCAGCTTAATAACATATTCATTTTATTGCTGGACTGACACTTGAAACTGGCTGAGATTGTTAACAGATGTGTATCACAGTGTAGACCAGACACACTTGGCTGAGTGCAGACACAACATTCATGGGGAAAAAAAGTCTATGAGTCGCTCAGTAGATGGACAATGAGATAAATGTTGTTTATGTCCAACTTCTGCTTCTATTATCAGCCTAGATTGTAACAGGAATAAGCAGACAAGCTCTTAGCTTAACATCTTAATTAATTTTATTTTGTATTTATTGTCCCTACTGATACAATACCTCATGAGATCTCACTTCTACATCATCCGGACATGTTATTAGAAGGATACATAAGAATTGGAAGTTCGTCTTTACTTAAATACTGCTTTTGTTTCACTTTTCATATAATTTGTATTTCCATATATTTAAACTAAAGTCATTAGTCTACGTGGGTCTTGGAAGTCTGGCTAGGGGAGGAGACAATCTCTTAAAATAAAATTAATCAGACCATACTGTGTCTCACGTTAACAAATAGGTCACATGATTTATAATACCTTGTAACACATCACTTTCCAAGTGGCTACTGAATGGGTGACCAATCAGTCTTAACATTTGTAGAATAGACAGGATAGACCTTGCACTAGCATTCAAACCTTTTGCAATTTGAGTATTGTACCTGCTCTGGATTTATTAGACACATATTGCAGTGAATAGTGTAATGTGGTGTAGTGCAAACGTATGATAATTGACAGATCTTTCTCATGATGTCAAGAACGCTCAGGATGAGATATGTACTTCATCACCACCATGGTTATTGTTGTATTTCTCTCAGAATATAGAATTTCCTAAATTGCACATCTGCCCCTAAATACTATGTCATAAATATCTTTACTTTCAAATGCACTGATAGCAAAGGTTTAATCATCAGGACCTCATATGACTCATTGGGCATGTCTACCTTTCTTTGTGTAACTGATGGATATACCTGTGAGGAAAGCTATATGATATGTTGTTCCACGTGCTCAAAAGCATCAGAAAACAAAAAGCATCAGGTCCTCTTAACCCCAGCACACAGTGGCCCGTGTGCTAGAGGCACGTATGAAATCATGTTCTGCCTGTATCAGGAGACTTTCTACTCAAGTGAGAGACGGTTCTGTGGAGAGAAATGAAAAAACAAATATCTGGCATTTCAAATGTCACTGCAGGTGGCCGTTAGCTTATTATCACGAAATAGAAATGACATAACTGGGGTCAACAGGGAGTCTCTTGGAAACTCCAGAACTGTTTCTTTGGCGCTGAATGCAAGGATATCCTGCAGAGGAGAAAAACAAAACACAGATTTGTCCGGCCTGGATGTTACGGTACCTCACTAAGCAGATTTGTATTGTCGGCTCTAGGGATATCGGCTGGTTGTGAATCTCCTGTTTCAATTTGTATCATCCTCTGCATCTTCTTCTGCATCATCTCCTGTGAAAGACATTCCCCTCGCATCCTTGAACAACACCTGGACAAGGATCCTGGAACAGGGAGTAGGCTAGCACTTAGACCAGTTTGGACAAGTGACCTCCTGAGTTTAACTTTCATTATTACAATTTTTGCTGAGTTTTATAGCGTTTCCTCTGTATGAAACTGAAACATTATGCAGAAATAACAACTTAAGCTGGAATTAGACCAGGAGAGAGAACAGACAGAGAGAGAACAGTCAAATGGAAGATGTGGGGTGCCCAGTGTGTGATTGGGCAGTGATAGAGGTGGCAGTGACAAGGTATTTACCTGGACCTGTGGTCTGTGTCTTGGGATCTTGCCAAACCTGTACTGGTGAGGGGTGGTTGTGAAGCTCCCCACCCTCATAAATATCTAGTCTACTTTGAGGAGACAGTGTCGCATACCACCCATGACACTGTCTGAAATTCACACCTGTTAGTGTGTAACAGAGTCCTGGATCATTCAAAATCAGGTGAGGAAGAATGCCATTGTTACCTTGGCCGTAAAATATATCAATTCAACACTGTTCTTGCTGGGCTCAGGTTTGTTGGGTGAGGTAAGATTTCTGTCTTCATAAACAAACAAACATAAACAGGGTGTCACTCCCCCCAGGAGTTCTGGTACAGCTGGGCTTCCTCAGCACATTCCCTGTTCTGAGCCATTTATCAGGAGGCTGCTGGTAATAGCTGAGTCATGCACTGGCTGTTGATTCCTCCAGACTATCACAGATTTGTTTTTATAAACAGGAGACACAACAAGCACCAAATAAAAAGGCTATGAGTGGCTCAGTAGAGAGACAATGAGATACATTCTGCTTATGTCAGGCTTCTTCTTTGGTTATCATCAGCCTGGCTATAAACAAAATAAAATATGTCAAAGCAAGCTGATAGATTTTCATTCAATACCACATGACATCTGACTACTACCATTATTATTTTTTAATCTACCTTTTTGTTAGAGGAATAGACAAGATGTTTAGTGTTTGTTTGTATTTAAATGTATGGAGATATGGCTTTTCATCAAAACCATTTGTAGTCCAAGTAGCTGTGGGAAGTCTGGGAAGGGGAGGAATCTCTCAGAACGAAGTTGAATTCATTAACTGTGTACAGTAAATCTCCAACTGCTAGTGGCTATTTAAATTTGGGGGTCAATTATCACTGGTAATACTTCCTTCATCATGTCTACACATCTGATGCATATTCAGAGACAGTTATACATATCTGTATTAACTTTCAATAATGTTTTCTGGATTATTTGGTGGAGATTGCAAAGATCTGAAACACGAAACACACGCACAGTATTTTATTCCATCACAGCACACTAAATGGAAAGCCAAGCACCCATTTTATTCTCTATAGTGATGTTTATAAAATAGATAATACTGAAGTGTTCACAGGAAATTAATATCAACTAAATCAAAGAAAGAAAAATGATGGCTCCTATGTTGGCCCTCCTACAGTACTTGCTTTTGTATATGTTGTTCCCCAGCCCTTCATTCCTCACAGTGACAGCTGAATTAAGGTCCATCGTGCTTATTTCATATTGATAATACTTAAGGATTCTGTCACGCAGAGGTGGTTTTCATTATCCCTGTGATTGGTACTGTCTGTCAAAGGATTCCTTTCCCTCTGGCACACTGACTTATCCAGCATTTTCATATTCGATTGGAAACATCGTTTTTGAAACAACCACATTCCCTGTACAAAGAAACCGATACAGCTATGATGGCACTGATACTTTTGACAGCAATACTGCACTGTTATTGTTCCCAGATAAAGACTGTAGAGGGAAGGAAAACCTCCCAGCTGTAGGAAACAATGACAAATCCCCAATTTCACACAACCCCATTTCCCCAGCTGTAGTTATACCTCAAAAGTAGGAACTAACCAATTTGTTGTGCTGGACTGCTGGTTTACAGATAGCCATGTAATCCCTGTTAATGCTGTTTGTGTTCTCCCTTTGTTTCCATCTGTCTGAGCTCAGGCTCAGCTAAAGGCAATGTGTGCCACCACTCTCTGATGTGGCCTGGGAAAGTGGAGAGCAATAATCATAAAACCAGATCAAGGGTTAAAGCGGGTGGTGCTGCAGAAAAACAGGTGTGAGGAATGGGTTTTATTTGCTTCAAGTTTATTCTGTATCCCGGGTCATGTAAATCAAACTACTCATCTACACACTAGTGAAAGGCCTGTGTACTCACTGGGTATTTTGAGAATTAAACACTCCTTGGGATCATTCTCCAAGCGATGTTTTTAGACTTCAGGAAACACACAAAACAAATGTACAGTTAAGGGTATTTTTCTCCTGGTACAAACATGTAGCAAATACGTTCCTTAGAGATCAGGAACTGATATCTGTGATTTAATTTACATATTTAAAAGGAATAGCCAGTAAGCATTCTGTTAATTTCTAAGAAACTCTAATAAATACATATAACTATATAAATATTTCTGTGGAATATTGGACAAATAAACCTATGTTTTGCAGAGGAATGCCAGTACCACCTTTTTCCTGGTCAAATATCCACAGGAAACCTCTGAAGACATCCTGGTTAGGAAAACTGGAAACGTCCTACAGAAAATAAAGAGTATGTACAAAATCTGGCAGTAAAGTAATGAAAATTAACACATACATAATTTTAATTCCTGATTCACTATCCCAATGAGGTTTTGCAGGGCTTTATTGTTTCACAAAAGCCCATTAGGAGAAGAAACAATGGGGAGTTTGGGATCACCAAAGCTTTTGGCGCACTGTGACAATCCAGCATGCAATGTCCTCGCTGCAGATCACAGCCAGACAATGGACCAGTACCCCCCCAAAGACCTCCACTGAAACAGCCCTCCTCCAGAGGCATGACAGTGCAAAATGGTAGAAGGCTGTCAGCAGTGGACAAAGACAGTGCCGCTCACTTTCACCCGTTATATAATATATATATATATTTAATGCAGGAACAAAATATGCAGTATACATAAAAGCCATGTGAGATTCTGATAGGATGTGTTCTTTTTATTAATGTCATCAAAGACGAAGTGAGATTGATTATATCTATGGGGATTGAGAAGCAGCCAAAATGTGTCTACCCTCTCGTGTTTTGTGAAGTCATTTAAGGGCATTCTTACCATAAGATAGGAAGATACATAATACATCAGACAACTGGCAGTCAGCAACAAAAAAGTAGGTCAACTATTTTTCTCCTCGAAAATTTGCCTGGCAACAAGCCATTAAGTGTTTTTTTATGGTAAAGCCATAATACACTTTCACAATGTCTCAAAAATCCTTTAAGGGATATTTCTAAAGCTTGTTTTCTTGCACTCTGTAGATTATCCACTTTTTATAGGTCTAGTAGCCAAAACAAATTTTGATTATGGATTGGGAAGTATTTTAAAGTGTACAGCTGGAAAGAAGGTTTCTTTTATGACCAGAAAACTAAAGATCAGCAGACACTGATTTTAATTGTTAACTTGCCTAGAGTCATTTATTAAAATAATATTCACTGCCTCCACATTAAGTATTTTCTGAAATACTGAGCATAAAAAGATGTCCTACATTCCAGGCACTTCAGCATGATTCGAATTAAAGGATTAGGTTTTAAGAATAAGTAAAACACAGATTTTGTTAAATGTCTTAATTGGATCTGAAACATTCCCTTAGATTATAAGATGTGTATATGTTATTTATTTCTGTTTTTTCCTGTTTGTTTGTTTGTTTGTTTGTTTAAGAAATTGCTTTTTAGATGGCTAATTTTTGTCTTTTAATTTTGGTATTTATTTTCTTGTTTATACTACATGCCTGTAATTTACCAAATTACAGCTCATTGAAAACACAAGACCTCAGATGTGATGGTTTGGGAGTTCTGTATAAATTACTCGAGACCCTTTAATAAGCATCGGTTCCCTTCAGCAATATCCGCCAAGTTGTTAATTTATCAAAGGAGGCCTTCAATGTGAAAATCATTTTGAATTCTACCACAGAAAGGTACATTTCCAAGTGTATTTAGTGAAGATGAAGGAATTGGAAAACACAAAACTTAAGATAATTACAGAAGGCATTGCATTTGTTTAGCTGACATACGGCAGCCTCTCATTTTCTCCTCCAGCCTGCAGAAGTTACAGTGTGCTTTTCATTTGGAACAAAGAGTTGCCTTCCCTACACATCATCTAAAACTGATTAGAAAGAAGCACGTATCTATTGCAGCTTTTGCCTGATTAATAGATGACTCCCTGTATTTGTTCCTTTGTTTTAATGATAGGATCCAAACTATTTCTGCAAGGAACTAGTGAGTCTTAGCTTTACGAGCATGTCAGTATTAAATCCTTATTGCTCACTTGAAGACAGTAAAACTGTAAACTTGAAAATGTTTAACCCTGAACATAATTGCTCCATTTTTATATTTTATACGTACATGATCATTTGTCCAGATACATATTTATGTATGGCCTTTCATGCCTGAATTGGATGTACATGAGTTAATGAATAAGTTATAATAATAAATGTCTGGTGTACACTCCTTAACGATGCAGATATAATAAAATAGGAAATGCATGCATAAATGAATATAAAAAGGAAACAAATCGATATATATATATATATATATATATATATATATGTGTGTGTGTGTGTGTGTGTGTGTGTGTGTGTGTGTGTTTTATTTATATTATATATTTATTTATTATTTTATTTATTTATTATTTTATTTATTTCCTTTTTAATTTTGGCACAATCTTTTCACTATTAATTTCCTCCTAGCGTCAATCATTCTTAGAGGGCGGGACAAGACGTGGATCGATGATCTACTACAGTGCCTTGCGAAAGTATTCACCCCCCTTAACATTTTTCCTATGTTGTTGCCTTACAACCTGGAATTTAAATGTATTTTTATTTGGATTTTATGTAATGGACATACACAAAAAAGTCCAAATTGGTGAAGTGAAAAGAAAAAAATAACTTGTTTTAAAAAATGTAATTGCTGCAAAAGGTGGCTCTAGAAATTATTGACTTTGGGGGGGTGAATAGTTTTGCATGCTCAAGTTTTCGTTTTTTTGTCTTGTTTGTTTCACAATAAAAAATATTTTGCATCTTCAAAGTGGTAGGCATGTTGTGTAAATCAAATGATACAAACCCCCCAAAAAATCCACTTTAATTCAAGGTTGTAGGGCAACAAAATAAGAAAAAAAAGAAAAAGCGGGGTGAATACTGAGTGAGACATAATCAAACCTCTACCAATTGCCATCCATTAAATAAAACTCATGTGACTTTGCAGTACAACAATATTGCATGTGCTCAACTTTACCTGTCCAACTATCTCCTGTATATATTTTGTTCTTCTGTTTTGTATTCACTTTTCTATCTGTTTCCCTTGACTCCATCACCCTTTCCACCTCACTGCCAAAACTCCATATAATAACAGAGATGGACAACTGAGAGGCATACATCTTTTTACTTGGTATTGCTATTTGGCCTTTAATGTGAACATTTCTATTCCATGACCAATGAAAAATGTTAATGCTTGCATTTTGTGAAACTGAAAAACTATGTAAAAATGTTACAAACCAACAAAATACTTTGCACATATCAATCTCTTCTTATAATTGGTCTTTCGGGGTCAGAACTTTCAATAATAAGGATGGCTTATTGTACTTTGTACTGTAATTACTTATGTTTTTTGCATTGCAGTATAATAAGTAAACCTAGTATGTGATTCATTCAGAATATATCTAATTTTCAAGGATATTCATTTAGGGAAAACAAATCAAAATGTAATTAAATTATAGAACTTCAAGTCTCAGACAGTGGGTTTAAAGCGAAAGGAAATACTTCTGATAGAGATCAAGGTCCGTGATCTTGAGGCTCAGCTTGTTGATCTGCGTTGTAGTGATATGGAAGAATTGGTCAATCAGCCCATGAGAGAGATGGTGTGCACGCCAAAACCTAGGAGAGTTGAGACCTTAGAGCAGGACAATGTAGATAACTGTTGGGTTACAGTAGGTCGTAACCGCAGAAAAGGGCGTGCACAACCCTTAGAGACATCCCAAGAGCTAGAAATGCCCAACAGGTTCCAACTGCTGGACACCGAGTTGGACAGACACAGCTCAGAGGGTGATGGGAGGGCAGTTGAGCACCAGAGCACCATGGTGCCCACTCCCCCCCAGAAAAGGGAAATAGTTATAGTAGGAGACTCAATTCTTAGAGGCGTAGATCAGTGTGTTCTAGTGATAAGGAGACCCGCATGGTATTTTGCCTGCCTGGTGCTCAGGTTGCAGATCTCCCTAAACCCAAGTTTATACAAATAAATACAATCACAAATCAGGCTGGTTCTAGTCAAGAGAAATGTCCTCTGGTGTTACTGTAATACTGCATTCAATCTGCTCATTTTCCCCGGCTTCTCCATCTGGGGTGGGTGCGCATTGAGCCACCTGTTGAACTTGAAATCGGGACACAACAGGAAGTCATACAGGAACCATGCAATCACTGCGCCAATAGCAGGTCCCACCCAGTACACCTGCAGAGGAGGGGAACACAGAATCAGATACTGAGCTCAGACAGGTATACATTTTTAATTTTAATTGATTCTCTAACGTTGTTTACCCAGAATAATAACAGGGAACATGCCGGTACAGAACAATAATTACAGTGATTACATACCCAGTGATGTTCCAATTCACCGCACAGCAGGCTGGGCCCCAGTGTCCTGGCAGGATTCATACTGGCACCAGTGAAGGGCACCTGCAGACCAACAACAAATGAACGACTTCTTTACATCAGGAGTGTCTGCAGCCACCTGCACACTGAGCTGGGAGTGAATACTGTGGGATCTGATCTCAGCTCATGTTTTGCAGTGGTATCCAAGAAATGTATTCTGTGAAGAGATGTCCAGCGGTGACTGCCAGCCTGATGAGCAGGGGAGCGGGGAGCCGGCATCTCTCTTGTTGTGATCAGAAGAGGAAAGGATGAAGGTGGTAGTGCTTTCAATGAGCAGAGCTTGGCCTACGGTGATGCTGGGGTTCACCTGCCAAGAACACAACACATCCCCCTGATTCAGGCAACTACAGGTTGTATTTGACTATGATCAAAATGTATTTTAAATGAAACATTTATTTTTGGAAGTGCAAAAGTGTGCAAGTGAAAATAGCAGCATATGCTATATGCTATAAGTAAATATGCTGCTATTTGCACTAGAGCACTTTTACACAATACAATAATTTATTATCAATCGGTAAAGGAATATCCTTTTTGGACCTCTCACCTTCATCACTCCGAATGCCTTGCACTCCATTGCATCGCCTCATGTTCCAATTAACAGCAATGCTGTACCAATTACTGAGGCTAAATATTGGACCACAATGTATAAAACACCTTTGGATAGTGTGACCTTTCCAGCGAGGATCATGCCCAGCACTACTGCAGGGTTGAGGTTGGCCTCACATATGTGTCCGAATGAATGGACAACTACAGCAATTGTGAATCCAAAGCATGGTGAGATTTGCGTTGAGGCCACTGCGCTTTCTTCTACTGATATTGTGGAGCCCAAACTGATTAATATTAATATCAGCATGGCCACAAACTCCCAGAGTCCCCAGGAACTGCCGATCACACACAGCTCTACAGGCGGCCATGATGTATTTACATCTGTCGTTGCGATGACAGTTGCATTTCATTACTATGACGGTGGTTAATTTGAATTTTTCTTGCTGGTAAAGTTAGAGCATATGTAGCATTTTTAGAATGAAGAAGAGTCCAACCCGGTGCAACAAATGTATTGTTTCTGTAAAGGGAATATTCTTTTACTTATTTAGACTGCACTGTTTTATCTCACTTCTTCTATTGGCTTGTTTACTACTGCATCACTGACGCATTCCAGTCCTACGCTATTACATCATGTAATATCTTATTAACAAAATAATAGTCAGTTATTTACTCAGGCAGCACCTTATCAACCTCATAACATTAAGTTATTTACAGTATTAAATAATTTAGCAACATATCAACATAATAACAATAACTTTCATTACGCATGAAATCCGCTAGGCATTAGGCCTAACACAAACATCTTATTGATACAGTAAGTACGTACTAAATTAAAAACGGCATCTTGATTTTAGGAAGGATAATTTACCAAACTTCATAACATTCTCCCCTGGAGAGAATGTCCGCCGCTATATTGGCAGGTGTAATGCCCGTATGGAGTGGAAATTGTCTTGCGCCCACAGGAGTCTGCACGCCACACAATGTAGTCTGGGGGAGTGCAGGCCTCCCTGGTTGTTGATGTAGGCTACCACTGACGTGTTGTCTGTCCGAACCAGGACGTGTCTGTCTGCCAGACCATGGCGAAAGTGGTGCAGTGCCAGTCGCACTGCTTGCAACTCCTGTACGTTGATGTTTGCGGCTGACCAGATGCCGCTCCACACTCCTTTGACTGATTGTTCCAATTTCTCCACCAGGACAGTGCCTGCCAGCACGTTGAGGTCACTGTCAGTGGGTGGTGTTTGTGTCTCCCTGGGTGTAGCTTGTGGGCGTTTACCCAGCGTTGTAATGGGCTTATGTGCGGAAGGCCCAAGGGAAGAATACAGTGAGGGAAAAAAGTATTTGATCCCCTGCTGATTTTGTACGTTTGCCCAATGACAAAGAAATGATCAGTCTATAATTTTAATGGTAGGTGTATTTTAACAGTGAGAGACAGAATAACAACAATAAAATCCAGAAAAACGCATTTCAAAAAAGTTATAAATTGATTTGCATGTTAATGAAGGAAATAAGTATTTGACCCCTTCGACTTAGTACTTGGTGGCAAAACCCTTGTTGGCAATCACAGAGGTCAGACGTTTCTTGTTGTTGGCCACCAGGTTTGCACACATCTCAGGAGGGATTTTATCCCACTCCTCTTTGCAGATCCTCTCCAAGTCATTAAGGTTTCGAGGCTGACGTTTGGCAACTCGAACCTTCAGCTCCCTCCACAGATTTTCTATGGAATTAAGGTCTGGAGACTGGCTAGGCCACTCCAGGACCTTAATGTGCTTCTTCTTGAGCCCCTCCTTTGTTGCCTTGGCTGTGTGTTTTGGGTCATTGTCATGCTAGAATACCCATCCATGACCCATTTTCTTTGCCCTGGCTGAGGGAAGGAGGTTCTCACCCAAGATTTGACGGTACATGGCCCCGTCCATCGTCCCTTTGATGCGGTGCAGTTGTCCTGTCCCCTTAGCAGAAAAACACCCCCAAAGCATAATGTTTCCACCTCCATGTTTGACGGTGGGCATGGTGTTCTGGGGGGTCATTCCTCCTCCTCCAAACACGGCGAGTTGTGTTGATGCCAAAGAGCTCGATTTTGGTCTCATCTGACCACAACACTTTCACCCAGTTCTCCTCTGAATCATTCAGATGTTCATTGGCAAACTTCAGACGGGCCTGTACATGTGCTTTCTTGAGCAGGGGGACCTTGCGGGCGCTGCAGGATTTCAGTCCTTCACGGCGTAGTGTGTTACCAATTGTTTTCTTGGTGACTATGGTCCCAGCTGCCTTGAGATCATTAACAAATCCTCCCGTGTAGTTCTGGGATGATTCCTCACCGTTCTCATGATCATTGAAACTCCACGAGGTGAGATCTTGCATGGAGCCCCAGACCGAGGGAGACTGACCGTTATTTTGTGTTTCTTCCATTTGCGAATAATCGCACCAACTGTTGTCACCTTCTCACCAAGCTGCTTGGCGATGGTCTTGTAGCCCATTCCAGCCTTGTGTAGGTCTACAGTCTTGTCCCTGACATCCTTGGACAGCTCTTTGGTCTTGGCCATGGTGGAGAGTTTGGAATCTGATTGATTGATTGCTTCTGTGGACAGGTGTCTTTTATACAGGTAACGAGCTGAGATTAGGAGCACTCCCTTTAAGAAATCAGCAGGGGATCAAATACTTTTTTCCCTCACAGTATTTGAGGCGGCCGCCATCAGCCCCAATAGTTTTTGGAAGTTGATCAGCTGGAGTGTTGATACCCTTCTGAATGACGCCAGGCATTTCTCCAATGACTTGATTCTGTCTCTGGACAGGTAGGCAAGCATTTTTTGAGAGTCCAACTTCATCCTCAAGAAGCCCACCATCTGTGCGGGTTCGAGGCAGCTTTTCTCTATGTGAACTGCGAGACCCAGTGCAGTCACGTGATGTATGACCTCTGCTCTATGTTCCTCTGCCTGAAGCCTGGAGCCAGTCCTCCAGGTAGTTCACTTTTGCCCTGAGGGGGGCCAAGGCTGCGCCCATGCACTTTGAGAATGTGCGGGGAGCCAGTGAAAGGCCGAAATGCCGCACACTGAACTTGTATGCCTGGCCCTGTTTGGCGAAGTGCAGGTATTTCCTGTGCACTGGGAGAATGGGGACGAGGAAGTAAGTGTCCCTGAGGTCTACTGACGTGAACCAGTCTACCTGGCCGGACAGACTGGAGGATACGCTGCACAGTCAACAAGGGTCTTTTCTTCAGTAACATGTTGAGGCCCCTCAGATCAAGAATGGGCCTGAAGCCTCCGTCCTTCTTTGGCACTAGGAAGTACCCCAAGTAGAAACTTGCTCGAGAGCCTTCGTCGGCCACTAATCATATCACTCATTTCTCCTGCATCACATCTCTCCTGAGAGAGAGCTTGAGCCCTTTCAGGACATCCAACAGTAGTCGTCAGCACCCCCCTGAAGGGTGGGGCCAAAGTGGAATTGGAGGGCGTATCTGTGGGTCATCGTCATTCGCACCCAGGAGTCCTGGGTGTAGGCTTGCCATTGGTCGAGTCCGGTCGGTCTGTTGGGGGGGTGGGGTTGGTGATGGCGGCCGCGTCCCTTCAGGAACGATCCTGTGGTTTCGTAGGGGGCTGTTTGGTGTCTCCCTTGCCCTTAAGCTTCCAGCCAGAGAGCCTGTCTCTGCAGAATAAGCCTTCTTTAGCATGGTGTCCGTGGTCCTGCATTGCTTATTAGGTCTTTGCCTAATAGCGCATTCGCCTGCACCAGCCTGGAAATCGAGTCCCCTATCATTGGGAAAGATCCCATTCCCTTCTATTCCGCCCCTGTCGTTGCATACATGGGGAAGGGTCTCCGCAGGTTTAGTGGTTCTCTCCCTCACAAACCAATTTTTCGGAACCTCCTCCTGGGGGCACCACGAGATATCCACTGCTATAGCCGCACGTCTCATCAAGGCCTTGAACTCCATGCTCAGCCCTTGAAAGCACTCAGACACCGAACTCGCCGCCTCTGTCTCCACTGTGAAAGAAGGAGGATCCGAGATATCTGAGCGCGACACCTCATGGGGTGCCTTGTGCGTTAAAAATTACATTGACCAATGGAAAACAGTAGGAATACATGTGGATTGATGAAAAAAGCTTATCATCTGCTTGTCTAACCATGAAGAATGAAGTTTACAACAAAGCAAATAATTAGACAGAAAATATATGGCAAGCTATCACAGAGGAGCAGGACACTACTGATGTACCTAGAATTCTTCTAGAAAGTAGGAAAGCACAGAAAAACAACAAAAATGTGACTCACATTAATTACAAGATTTACACTTTCAAATCAGCAGTTTAATGTTGAATGTCGCATTCTACTTTTTTCCTGAAATCATGTGACACACGTTAATAGCTATATTCAACTGATCAGGTGTGTCATAGCAAAGGAGGTGATTACTTATGCATTCAATTATTTTCTGTTTTTTATTTGTAATTAATTTATAACAATTTGCAATTTGGCTGAAATAACCAAATCCACTAATTAGAAGGCATGTCCACATACTTTTGGCCATGTAGTGTAAAAATACCAGACAGTCCCTAAGCATGGTAACCCTAATTGCCACAGACATCTTTATTGTAGTTCCCTACTTTTTCCAGGTTTGAATGATTAAACAGATGTTGATGTTATTCATATTTTGATTCTGTTAAACAGTTATTTACATAAAAGAAGTTTTAAAAAAAAAGTTAAAAATAATTATCCCATCCTAGTTTGCACTGTTTTTTGTGGCTCCAGAGCTGGAGCTGTTTAAAAGCAGCCAGAACTGGAGCGGCAGTGTGGAGGGGCTCCGGAGCCGGACCTCTGGTTGCAGGAGCCGGCCCAGAGCTTGTGCAGGGGGTCTGCATCAGCCCCTGGAGCCAGCCTGGAGTTGGAGCTGAACCTCTGGAGCCAACAAACCCAGAGCATTGCCAACCCAACTCCCTATACCAAAATAAAGAGAAACCCCACTTCTGTTAGACCAACTACCCAGCTTTCTTCACCAGAATCACCACAATCACAGAACTGCTGGGTTAGCACACTGGCTTTGCTAATCTTTTGCAATTCCCTTTGTGTTGCTGTTTATTTCATGACCTTATTTCACCCCTAGTCTGATAATGTGCAATTGAAAGGGCAAGTGCCTTCCTCTCTCATTGTTCTAATGTTAATCAGCAGGACAGTGGCTTTGCTGACTTACTTTAGCTTTTATCACTTGGCTTCTGGCACGTATGTTGCATTTTCACACATGCCACACCAAACATTCTGTCTTCTCCAATCACACACAGCGAGGGAATTATACATTGGGTAGACCATTTAAAATGCATGAAGTGCAAATCTGTTACTGCTTTTTTGTTCTTATTTGAACTGAAAAAACAGCAAAACACAAATGCTGTGCTACAAAAAAAGGAACTATAGAGAACAGTATGTGGCTAACAATACTTATTTAAGAGTATTGTTTGATTCAGATTAAATATTACATTGTTTAAATCCTGCTTATTGGTAGAATATCAAATATATAGAGATAACAATTCAAAGACATTAGATGATAGCTAGATAGGTGAGGTTAGGTTTTATTTAACCAGAAAATTATTAATACATTGAAATTTACACCAAACCATATAGTAAAAACAGTAAAAAAAAAAAAAAAGATAGATAAGATTAGATTCAAATTTTATTGCAGTGGTTTAAATACATTCATTAATATTCACACCTATAGGGTACAGAATCCACTAGTATGAATTATCCAGGCACTATCAGTAAAATAATATAATGTAGCAAGAGAATGGAATAACTGTAAATCTTAGCTAAGCAGTATTTACTTAAGTATACAATAATTATTGTTTCCAAAGCTGCTGTGCCTTTTTGTTATTTTCTTTTTTCCCACATTATACCTTTTATTTAACAGCCTGAGAACCAGGACACTGAACAAAGGCTTGAACACTCTCCAAACTCATTAAGGCGCTATCAAGGGGAAATCATAATAAATTCACATCAAACGTTTTCCACAACTTCATATTTGTGATTCCTCCAAGGTTAAACAGAACTTTCATGGTGAAGCAGATGAAAGGAGCAAAATCACACACTATAATTCCAGGACAAACAGGACCACTTCTTATGGAAAGTGAGCAGAAATCAGTAGATTTTCAGGACCTATATAACATAAATAACATTTATTAGAAGAACAAGATGGCAGTATTCTTGTGCTCTGAATCAGGATTTATTTGTTTTATCTTTTTAAGGCAATTACTTTAATGCTTTCATCTTTTCATAGTAACAATCCATGATATTATATCTAATTACATCTGTTTGCTAGAAATAACTCATGTTTTCATGCCTCTGACTTTGAAGCAAATTATTTTGGGAGACTTTTAAATACAAAATGCAAATAAAACTGCATTCAAATTTCACTTAATTCTGCTTGAAGAGCACTAGAGCAAAGGGATAAGAGTAAATTAGTTTGATTATGCATGTTTTTTTTGTTTGTTTTTTAATTTAAGCCTCCATTTTCTGTGTTAATATAAAAAACTATTTAAAAATGTAATTATGAAAATCCATTCATTTATTTTCTTCTCATAGTTACCCTAAAGCAGAGGAGGCCAGCACAGGTCCTGGAACGGTGCAGGATCTTCTGTTTTTCATTCCACTTGAGCTGTTAGTTAATTTAGAAAATAACATGCTTACTTTGTAATGTTTAATTTTATTCCAGTTATTCAGCTATTGACTAATGAAATATCTATAACAAACTGCTATATCATGACTGCCCTACAGTATTCCCCACAACCTAACAATATATAAGGAATTAATACATAAAATATATACACACACACATATATTACACTTAGTACATAATATATATTACCAAGTAATTTCTTGTACTTTACTTAGGACTCTGTGGACTTCCTAATGCCAAAGTATGTATGCTAAGGGCTTTCAAAAATAAGTCCTAATAGGGGCCGGCTAAACCCGCAGAAAGTTAGCAGGATTAATTAACATGAGCTGCTCGGGATTCAAATATAAATAAATTGCTTTCACAAAATGATCTTATTTGAAGTGCCTCGTTCCCACAGGAAGAGCAATTCAAAAAATGCTGCCTAATACAATCTTTAAACCAAATATGCAGATTAACACACTGGTATCGAGTTACCAGCTGTAAAGAAATAAAAGAGCAATGGTCTGTCCTGCTGGCTTGCAAATGCATTTCCCCACTGCAGCATTATTTCCAGGGAAGTTCATGGGAAAGGCTTTATTTGAAACTCTCTCTTAGCCCACTCATACTGGACTCATTCCCATTCCTTTTTCTTAACGAAACACATTTTCTGAGTGAATACAACCCGAGATTTTCACACACCACTACAGCTGCAGTAAACTGTGCATTTCTACAAGCTATCCTGTATTGATTTTAATGTATTTTTCCATTCTTTACCTGATATAACAGGTTATAGTCTTAAATTATTGTTTACTGCGGTTGCTTTTGTATTCCACTTTCTCACTGGTTACTCTAACTTCTTTATATATATATAGATTAACTCAGTCTATTTCAGAATTACACATGATTAGATTTACTGCTTTGACATGGGCAGTTTGTAATGTTGTAATTTCTTGTCCTGTATTGATATACATAAGGACCAGATAAATACAAGACCAAAAACCTCAGTAAAGCAATGCAAATGGTGAATAATGTTATAAGATTAGACTGAACAGCATATACATTATAAGCCAAAGCTAGTGTTAAAAACAGTGAGGCACAGACCTACCCACCAATCACAAATAACATTTGTTTCAATTATGCTTCAATTTATTATCAGAAACCACTCTCTATTAATTATAAATAAAAACACAATAGGGCACACGTACGTAATTTTCAAATTTGTAAATGGGTTATTAAAGTTTTTATTTTATCTAGATTGTATTAAGACTATTTAATTAAGGATGAGCACATGAGCTGCAGAACTATCTAGGATCTAGGGATTTAATGTTGGGGCAGTCTATAGAACTTGAATTCAAGCAGACTTTAATGCTAACAAGCTCTGGAGATAATTGTATACTTAGAATATTAGAAGAGTATAAATAGAGCAACCTTTGCCAACTATTCTGAATACATATATTCTATGCATTTATTACCTACAGCTATTTTTCCAAAAATCATTAAGGGGTGGGGTACAATAAAATATACATGCATCAAAACCAGCCCTGGGGTTGATAACTATTCCATCATGGGTGGCTGGCCGAGACCGTTGAAGGGAAGAGACTAGCATTAAGGTTATTCATGCACGGACTTCTAAATAAATGGGTTTATTGTGGCACTAGGACCCGGCAGAGGCATGCATTGTGCATGCGAAGAGACCCCACCCCGCAAGACAAAGACTGTTCAGTGGGCTTCATCCTGCACTGAACTGGCCTTTCTGCGTTTGTTGTGGCTTGTTTACCAGCCCCCTCCCCCCTTTTCAGTGAACAGCAATGCCTGGCTTGGAGGATCCGAAAACGCATAGGGGGTTCATGCATACATTTCACATTGGAAAACGTTTAAAAAAAAAAGGATAACAAAGACGGTAGTTAATTTAATTTTTTAATACTTTTTTTGTAAAAACTGCTTACACAGCTTAGATACTTATGGGTTCATGTAAACCTTTCATACGTCTTATCACTTCATTGTCATTTTTTTTTAAATTATGTTTTAACAAAGACAAACATCCTTTGTACCACGTGTTTCAAGACGTATAAAAATATGATATTACAATAAAACAGACCTTTTAACCTCCTCTATAACAGAGAAAGAAAGACAGTATTATACACAAAGACCAGTGCGGCCACCGAGTTTGATTTGGGGTCTTTCTCTCGGAGGCACAAATCCCTTACAAATTGGCCACAGTGCATCAATACACTTCATCCCAGTCGAGCAACAATGACGCAGGACACACGGAGGTCCACCCGTGGAAAAGTTCAGAGAACAAGTGCCTCCGTGTGCCATCAAAACCTTACTGTGCAATAGCAGGGGGGGAAGGGGGAGAGAGAGGTTTTCATTTAGCAAAACCAAACTTTTTTTTTTTTTTTCCCCACCCCACCTGTATAAAATGTCAGTAACAGCAGTCAATGCATCAGGACTGGAACAAAGCAGGCACCTTGTTTTTGATGGATGGTTTGTACATCAGGAGTCTGCAGCACAAACCCCGCAGGTCCACCGTGCCAGAGCCCCCCCCCATCACACACCCCCTCCCGGCTTACTTTACAATGCCAAACCCCTCAGAAGAGAGAAAGAAAACATCTAGTCCCACCCTTTTGGTTTCAAAGGAAAAAAAAAAAAAAAAAAAAAAAAAAAGGTGCCAATTCATCTCTAGGGGTAATCAGCGTCCATTGTTCGTCCACAGACTAACACAGTTAGGATCTTGATGCAGCAGAGGACATTTGGATACAAAATATTGTTTTAAAAAAATCCACACAATGTTTAACACTGCTGCCGTTGCGGAGTAACATATCCAACCCCCATATTTGTTTGTTTAAATCAACATACATGATCATGGTAACACGGCACCCCACACCCACCCCATCCTTAAGTGACCACCAGCAAGTCTTAATAAATAGGGTCAAGCGCCACATTTCTGGATCCCTCTCCTTTGCTCGATTTGCACACCGGCAGAAAGAAACGAGCCCAAGTCTTTTTGTTGGTTTGTTTTTGTCTCGGTGTCCATTGGTTGGTGCGGTCGTGCAGACCTGGGCACGGGTCGGTCTGTAGTGTAGCGAGGATGGTTTTCCTCCGCTGTCCGTCTCAGTAGTCCGTGTGCGGCCCGGCTCACAGCAGCTTGCAGCAGTTGACACATCCGCCCGACGGCCGGGAGCGCTTCTGCAGTGCGGCCCGGGTGGCGGTCTCGAACACCTCCCGCACCCCGTCCTTGGTCTTGGCGGAGCACTCCAGGTAGTCGTACGCCCCGATGCGCACCGCCATGGCCCGCCCGTCCTCCGTCTTCACCGGCTCCTGCTTCATCCGGGCCAGCTCGTTCCGGACGTTCTCGTCGTTCCTCAGGTCCTTCTTGTTGGCGACCAGGATGATGGGCACGTTGGGGCAGAAGTGCTTCACCTCCGGCACCCACTTCTCGGGGATGTTCTCCAGCGAGTCCGGGCTGTCCACCGAGAAGCACATGAGGATCACGTCGGTGTCCGGGTAGGAGAGCGGGCGCAGGCGGTCGTAGTCTTCCTGGCCGGCGGTGTCCCACAGCGCCAGCTCCACTTGCTTGCTGTCCACCTCGATGTCCGCCACGTAGTTTTCAAACACGGTGGGCACGTACACTTCGGGGAACTCGTCTTTGCTGAACACGATGAGCAAGCAGGTCTTCCCGCAGGCGCCGTCCCCGACCACCACCAGCTTTTTCCGAATAGCAGCCATTATTGCTTATTTTCCTTCTGTCCGTGTAACACAACTATATATATTAAAGTGCAGGATTGCGAAGTAGTGTATAGCTTGTGCTCAGAAGTAGCTCGCTGGCTCTTGCTCTTTGGGGTTTTGAAAGCCCTTCGCAGTGAGATGCCCGGCTCCAGTCCGTCCGTCCGCTCCGCCGCAATCACTGCTGCTGTCCGCCTCCGCTCAGCCCCTTTTTTTAACTGGAAACTGGGCTCCGTCCGTTTTTAAAGACCGCAGCCGCTTTCTTAATATAGCAAGCCAATAGGAAGGAGAGAGGTGAGGTCACCGCTCCAAGGCGCCGCGCTGATTGGCTGTGCGATCTTACTATTCCGATGTGGGCGGGGTTTAGTTACTCACCACGAGGATCCACGCGCACCGTCCAGGGATGAGCTCAGTGGGCCGGAGTGCGCATGCGCCAGGCCGTCGGCGTCTGGGAATTGTAGTCCAAGGAAAGGCGTGAATCCCTAATGTATAATCTTAAAATACAGAACCCTCCACCGTTTTAAGTATAACAAGCCGTAAACCCAAGACAAATAGTGAATCAAGTAAGTTTGTATTATTATTATTATTATTATTATTATTATTATTATTATTATTATTATTATTATTTGCCTATCTGTTCTTCTTTAAATGTATCCGGCCCATTGCCATTGTAACAGTTTCTCTCTCTCTTTTCGTTGGATTATACATTTTTCGCAGTTTCTGTAGCATTCTTGCATTTAGTGAATATGTGTGTGTGTATATATAAAATACACATAATCTAAATGAATAAGTCCAGTGAAAATGTTTTACTGTAATGAAATCCATTCCCAAACATGTATTGACGCCCTGTGGTACAAGACTGTATATTTCGCCCATTCACAGTCACAGAATAACCCGAACACATTAGTGTGCTTTGTCGTGTGTAATGATTTCTCTGCTGGAAACGAAGCGCTGTTTCTAAACTTTGAAGAGTTTTTAATTTTTTTTTTACGGGGATATAGAGACATCATGTGGCGAACATGGGAAGTTTTTGTGTTTTACTGAGTGCCCAGTACAATTCTTCACCTAAAATTAGCTTTATTTTAAACCGATGATAGTTTGTCTATTTATTTTCCTTGTTATTTACACTATGCTGTTCCACTTATTGATCCACACTGTACTTTATTAAATTAAACGTGAATATATAATTTTAAGTTATGTGAGTTCAATATAATATTGTGGTTAAAATAAGTTTCAATCACACGTTAAATACGGTTTCTTATGTATATTGAAAATGTCCTGGAAGATTGTGGAACATCACCTTTTTCCCCCTTTCTTCAAATTGACCTTAATAGTTTATTTAGTGCTTTAAGAATGTTCTATTACATTCCCAAGTTGTTTTCTACTTTAAAAGGTGTGTTAAATGTTGTATTGTAACATTACATTACATCATTACGTGTTCATTCGTACATTGTAAGTTTACTTCCCTTTTGTTTTTTTGTTTTCAGACACACCCTGATGTATGATATATAATTTCCTTATATAAATAAATAACAAACACTTTGGTTTAGTCAGATTGGTCAGACAGCTTTAATAAAAATATAATATATTGTTTATTGAAAATGTATAATTTTCCCATAGAAAATGAACAGTCTAAACATAAAAATCATCATTTCATATCAATTTGTTACAAAGGTTAGGCCCCTTTGAAATAGAAGCTACTTATTTGATTGAGACAATGATTAATAAGCCAGAAATATGTGTAGGTACCATACTAAAAATAAACTGCCATAACAAAATATAAAAAAAATGTGTTGGACATGAAAAGAACATTTCTAAAGAACATAGTACGCTTCCTACTGCATCTTAAATTCCATGCATTCCATGTTCTTGGACTCCGTTCTGTGACGCAAATTTGTTACACATTGCAAATTGTTAATCTAGTAACAAACGAGGCTGTTCCTTAAAAAGGTCATAGCGAAGCACAACATGAGTACACTGACATGGAATGCTAACAGTGAGGATGTTAATGTGTTCCTCGTGTTTTCCTTCATCACCTCCATCTGAGCACAAACATCTCTGCTGTGGCAACGAGTAGAGAGCACACATTGTTTGTTAATGATACCTACCAGGCCAGCCAGTCAAGGAATGAAGATATTAAATATGGCTTTTTAAATGCATGTATTTTAAATTTTAATTGTATTTCTTTTCCCCACACATTCACACATATTCTTTAATTTGCAGAAAAACAGGAGACTATAAACCAGACTGACAGTGGGTAATAAAAGACTGCTTCTCAAATTTCGCCGAAATATTTTGCAGGACTATGTTTTATTTCCTCTCTTTCCCTCTTTGGCTGTCCCAGTTGTCATGCTAGTATTGGACATTAATTGTGATATCATCATATATTTTTCTATATTAACAAGGCTAAGAAGATTGATTGTCACTTTATTGATGTAACATCTGTCTGCCTTAAGAGGTTAAGAGGTCAATAAACAGATCAGTACAATCAATGTTCACCGTGTAAGACTGCACACGTCTGGGTCAGGAGGAGGGAAATGGGCCTTGATCTCACACTTCACTCTGAGGTGAGGCCTGTAATGGAGGAGTGCATAGCCTCAAGGATCAACCCATACATGTTTTATAAAAAGCTAGAATGGAAGTGATTTCCTGTTGTCTCAGGTTTCGCTTGAAAGTGTGTAAAGAGAAGTTGAAACTTACTCCCACCTGTTCCCTGGGTGCAGTTCATTGTCATTGTTTTCACAGTCTTGTTTTTAACTGCTGCAAATTATTGTTCTTAGACTAGAACCTAGAGTGTGTGTGTGTGTGTGTGTGTGTGTGTGTGTATGTATGTGTATATATATATATATATATATATACAGACGGGTGACAAATTAAAGGAAAATCCTGAATAAATGAGTGGCGGAACATAACAAATGCAGATGCCTCCAAACAGGTGTACTACATGATACAATTAAGCAATTAACATCCTATCATGCTCTGTGGCATGTATAAAAATGCTGAGCAGGCCCAGTTGACCTCCATTTTCGACCAAGATGGCAATAGGAAAGGATCTAAGTGACTTTGAAAGAGAGGTCATTATTGGGGCACAAATGGCAGGAGCTTCAGTCACAAAAACACTCAACTGGCTAATGTTCTCAACGAGTGGGTGAGTGCATGTGTGGTGACACCAAGAGAACGGTACAGACCTGACTGCTTGACCCCTACAGTGAGGGGGTCCAGAGGCTCTGTTATGCTGTGGGGGGCATTTTCCTGGCATGGTTTGGGTCCACTTGTCCCCTTAGAGGGAAGGGTCACTGCAAATCATTACAAAGTTATTCTGAGTGATCACCTTTATCCTATGGTGAAACATTTCTATCCTGATGGGAGTGGTCTCTTCCAGGATGACAATGCCCCCATCCACTGGGCACAAGGGGTCACTGAATGGTTTGATGAGTATGAAAATGATGTGAATCATATGCTATGGCCTTCACAGTCACCAGATCTCAACCCAATTGAACTCCTATGGGAGAATTTGGACCGATATGTTAGACAGCGCTCTCTACCACCATCATCATAACACCAAATGAGGGAATATCTTTTGGAAGAATAGTGTTCATCCCTCCAGTAGAGTTCAGAGACTTGCAGAATCTGTGCCAAGAGCATTGAAGCTGTTCTGGGGGTTCGTGGTGGCCGAACACCTTACTGAGACAATTTATGTTGGTTTTTCCTTTAATTTGTCACCCGTCTGATTATACATATATATATACATGATTCAATTTAGAAAATGAAATGAAATGAAATGAATGCTGTTTCTTTACCGCCATCTTCTGGGCAGTAAATGTGCTGCAAGTACCAGCAAAACCTGGTTCAGATTTTCGAAGTTGAAATATCCATGTTTTTAAATTAGAACAGGCAGAATATGAAAATGTGATTCAATAGATAGATTTTTTCAGGATCATTCATTAACTTAACCATAAGTACTGTGGACCAGATGTATACCACTGCCTGGATTATAGCAAAACCTGAAATATCTTTCCAGCTGCACAACACCAATCCAGAGTTGCTTTTTACTTCTACCACCTGGCCACAGAAATCCACCTATTTAGTACTGGATTGTTAATTTGCACTAGGAGTTTCTGTTGAGTTTCTGGTCAAATAGAGGGCCTAGTGTTGCAGTGAAATAAATAAGTATGTGCCAAGTCCACAAGATTTCTGTAAATCAAAGAGGAAGTGGGAATCACTAGATTACTCATGATCCTGTCAGTAACTGTGAAAGATTCCTGAATGTCTCTTTCAGATATATCTGCAAAACAACACAGCTGATATCTTCCTATGTAACTTTCCAGATTTGTGTATTCTACCTTCAACAGCGTAATGCAGATATTTTTATAGCTGAGGTGAACTTTAGGTAAAGCAATAATAATAATCCTTAAGTGCCGATCTTTGTTAAATGGAATTTGTTATGCACAATATTCTAATGTAAGTGATGTTGCAAAATCATTGACCCAGTGGAATAGTTTCAGCATTGTAATATAATAGGTAAAAAGCATCATCAATATACACTCACCTAAAGGATTATTAGGAACACCTGTTCAATTTCTCATTAATGCAATTATCTAACCAACCAATCACATGGCAGTTGCTTCAATGCATTTAGGGGTGTGGTCCTGGTCAAGACAATCTCCTGAACTCCAAACTGAATGTCTGAATGGGAAAGGAAGGTGATTTCAGCAATTTTGAGCGTGGCATGGTTGTTGGTGCCAGACGGGCCGGTCTGAGTATTTCACAATCTGCTCAGTTACTGGGATTTTCACGCACAACCATTTCTAGGGTTTACAAAGAATGGTGTGAAAAGGGAAAAACATCCAGTATGCGGCAGTCCTGTGGGCGAAAATGCCTTGTTGATGCTACAGGTCAGAGGAGAATGGGCCGACTGATTCAAGCTGATAGAAGAGCAACTTTGACTGAAATAACCACTCGTTACAACCGAGGTATGCAGCAAAGCATTTGTGAAGCCACAACACGTACAACCTTGAGGCGGATGGGCTACAACAGCAGAAGACCCCACCGGGTACCACTCATCTCCACTACAAATAGGAAAAAGAGGCTACAATTTGCACAAGCTCACCAAAATTGGACAGTTGAAGACTGGAAAAATGTTGCCTGGTCTGATGAGTCTCGATTTCTGTTGAGACATTCAGATGGTAGAGTCAGAATTTGGCGTAAACAGAATGAGAACATGGATCCATCATGCCTTGTTACCACTGTGCAGGCTGGTGGTGGTGGTGTAATGGTGTGGGGGATGTTTTCTTGGCACACTTTAGGCCCCTTAGTGCCAATTGGGCATCGTTTAAATGCCACGGCCTACCTGAGCATTGTTTCTGACCATGTCCATCCCTTTATGACCACCATGTACCCATCCTCTGATGGCTACTTCCAGCAGGATAATGCACCATGTCACAAAGGTCGAATCATTTCAAATTGGTTTCTTGAACATGACAATGAGTTCACTGTACTAAACTGGCCCCCACAGTCACCAGATCTCAACCCAATAGAGCATCTTTGGGATGTGGTGGAACGGGAGCTTCGTGCCCTGGATGTGCATCCCACAAATCTCCATCAACTGCAAGATGCTATCCTATCAATATGGGCCAACATTTCTAAAGAATGCTTTCAGCACCTTGTTGAATCAATGCCACGTAGAATTAAGGCAGTTCTGAAGGCGAAAGGGGGTCAAACACAGTATTAGTATGGTGTTCCTAATAATCCTTTAGGTGAGTGTATGTATATATATATATATATATATATATAAACTACGAAACTTTGAAATTAAACATTAAGGATTTAATTCTTGTCTATACAAATGTAAGATTATCTTGCTTAAGGTTCACTTTTTCTTTGGTATACAGTAAAATGTTATATATATATATATATATATATATATATACCTCCATGATTGGAGGTAGAAATTGCCAAAAGAAACAACTCTCAGGATAAAGTCATAGGTTGTTTTAATTTTGCCCCATATATGGATACTCCTTTCTCTCTAATGTTTTGAGGATCTTTTTACATCCCAGCCTCCCCTACCACCCCAGAGCTGCATAGCACCATTTAACAGCAACTGTTACAGTCATATTTTATGGACAGGATAAGATGCAAAATGGGTGATCGTCATGAATCCTGTGTGTAATTTGTGTCATCAGACTATAGGATATTTACACATTTTTGTCAACTGGAGCAACCTCAAAAAGGAGCTGTAAAAACAAAGTAGCTTTAGTCAGTAACCCTGGGCAAAGTTTGAAGTGTACAAAAGGGATGTAGATAAAAGTCCCACTGACAATGAAGAGGATCACATACAGGTATTCTATCTGAGGGTTGTCGACGATTGGAGAAAGCACCAGAAACACTGCAGCTATTAACATGATGATCGGGAAGACAATAGGGACCTGCAATCAAGGGGTAAACATAACAGAGCTTAATCGACCTTGGCAGATAGTAGATTCATACAGTACTGAAAGAAATTGAGCGCTTAGAAAGAAAACATAGTTTGACATGTATGCTTGTCGTTAAGGAATCACATTACTAAATTATTCGTTTCCAAAGTTAATTGTAAAATCTGTAACATTATGAATGAACCATTTTCAAATCCTTTTTTTTTTTTAAATGACATGTTGGCCTCTGGTGCTTTATACTACAGTATAATGAAAACATTGTCTGTTTCAGGGTATAATTTCATAGTATTTCAGGATTTACCTGTATCAAGGGCTTGAGTACAGTGTGATCTATCAGGAAACTAAAGATTTTAAGGCTGAAATATATAACAATCATGGTCTTTCCTATATTAGAATGCCTTGCATATATTATTAATGATATCATGTTTCAAATTAACAATGTTTTTAAATTATTTTTTTAAAGAAAAACAACTAAGTTTTAAATGGCATTTATCTCACCTTGTAAGGTCTGTGAAGGTGCGGTTTCTTAATCCTCAGGTAAAGGAGGCTGGAGAATATTATCCCATAGAAGACCCATACAGTGAAGCTGTGGTTGAAATAGCCTTTAGTTTGTGAATGCACTATCAAATCTATACAATATTATGGATATATACAGTATACATAAAATAACTTACTGGAACATAGTATATCTTATGAATAAACAATCCTATATACATAAATACATAACATATTCTTGAAATAAACACATTCTTCAGGATCCTCTTTTTCAGGTTATGCCACTCCATACCAAATCTCAAAGACATGAATGGAATTCAAATAAAAGGATTATTGCATTACAGACACCTGCTGTACTGAAAATTGTGAGTTCGAAAGGGGTTAAGAAATGTAGAACTGAATAAATGGATCAGTCATTACCAGCTCTGCGAAGTCTGTGAACCCTCAACATAATAGTTAGTTCGTTAGTTAATAGTTAGTTTTGAGACTTTCTCTGTAATTGTGTTATATGTGGCTGTATAGGTTCATTTTAGGATAAGCTTTTTGTGTTTTTATTTCAATGATGTTAGATTATTTCCTGATTGATGTTCACACTATTTGGCTTTTGTAAAAGTATCAGCTGCAGTATCTGATCCACTGTAGAGCACAGGAAACTGGGAGGGAAATGTCTAGAGCATGCAATTAAAATTGTGAACAGCAGATGATATTGCTGTCTCTGAAAGTGTTTACCCTTACTCTTATTATCCACATTATTATCCACAACAGCATATCCAAATATAAGGCATTGCTATTCCCCTCTCCCCTTTTCAGAGTGAAAGACAAATTTTTTGATTGGAAAGAGATTGTATTCTTATCTTTCTCTTCTTATGTAGTTAATGCCAAATTAGTTTTATACTGCAAATATTTAACTAGTTAAAAGTCAAAAACAACTTAGTGTAAAGATAAAAAAAAGATAAGTTTGATGCTATTTTTTCATTAAAAAAATTAACAGCAAACAACAACAACAACTATCCACTGTATTTGTGAAATTGTTTTTATACCGCTGTTATTCTGAAATGTAATTTGGACCAAGTCTGTTGGAATGAATGCCATTCAGCACAACAGATTAAATGAGGCAGTACCTGAAAAAGCTGATAACAGTGTTAAAGTCCCCAGGAATCAGCACCAGTAAAGCCATAGCTGTGTTGATGATGAGAGCAGGCGAAGGAGTCAGACGGTGCACATGCGCCATGGACAGGATTTCTGGCTGAACAAAACCCAAACACAGACGCTCACGTCATCTGCACAGACCACATACACACACTGCGTTACTCACCGGGCACAAGTGGAAGGCAGAGAGTTTACAATGTTTATCCTCACTGTCATCTTTAATTAGTAAACATTGTATCTAAAATATATAACATGAAAAATGTTGTTACAACTACTGTACATCATAATCAAACCATTTTGGGGGCAATTTTGACAAGATACAGTTCTACTCATATGTATTTCATTTGAGTATTTCAATCTGTTATTAGTTCCAGCAAATATACAAATGTAGTTTAAATTTGATTCCAGAAATCAATGGCTATAGCAGAGCATCAATTCAGGATACAGATCCAAGGAGAGTTGTGGGATGCAATATAAGGTCTGGATTCAAAGCCATCGCTGAAGGATACCTTTCCCTTTGTCTTCTTTTTAGTGTCAGTTTGCCTTTATACAAATGCATTTATTAGCTGTATATGCAAGGCGTTCTCTTTCTGTGGTGGGTTCCTATTCTCTCCTCCATGTCTTAAGGTTTATATATCCATTGTACGTCATGCATACATTGACATGTGCATCATGTAAAGTGGTCTGTAGGGTGCTATATCAAATTAAATGGATATAGTGATTGATTGATTGCTTTATATTCTTACCAGGTGGCCTTCCCTTGCTGCCACAAAGCACATGCGGCCCCCACTAAAGTAAGACCCATTCAGAGACCCGAAGGCAGACATCGCCGCTGCCACTGACATCAGCCAACCCCAGCTACCTAGCACTTTGTTCCTGTTGACAAACACAGAGAGTTAACTTTGCTCTTGCTTTTCAGGCAATAAAACGCACACTATGAGTTTCAATGTACAGTATGTGTCAGCTGTGTATCTTGGACAGAACACTGAATACTGTTCTGTGCAAAGAATAATTAAGGATATGCATCTGATAGGAAAAGGCAGAGCCACAGTATTCAGTTTCCAGCTCCATCTATCTATATGCATAGCTTTCACACTACTTTATCATGGTGAAATGGGCAGGTCCTTTCAAGAATTGAAATATGAAAATGAAATGTACTTGATATAAAGTCAGCATTAGGTGTAAGGTATCTGTAATTACAGAAACAACCCCTCATTTGCTGCTGCAGGATAGCTTGAAATCCCAATTATTTTGAGATTATTAAATAGCACCAAAAATAAGTTACTGTCTGTGAATAATAACACGATCCTACCCCCATGTGACAGCCACAGCAGTTGATGTCATCAGTTCTCTCGGGGTCATGACTGCCAGGTAGCTGACATTCACCAGAAGGTAAAGCACTGTTACCATGGGGATGGCAATTATCAATGCTCTATGTAGATTAACCTGAAAAACAGTGGATTTAAGGCAGGATGGTTTAGGTGAGTTAATGCCAATATGGAATGTTTTGTGCAACAACAGAAAAGGCAGTGATACTCTATGTGTTATATAATTTCTTTGATGATATCATATTATAAATAGATCAGCATTCAGTTATTCTATGAATATAACAATAATGATACACTGAAATTAACAATCAGAATGTGTATTTTTGTTTGTTTGTTTTAGAATAACTGCGTTCATTCAGGCATATTCTAGAATTCTGGTAGCTGAGTGTTTATTAAACTCATCACACTGCTCAGACAACTTAGTCATAATCCCAGTGTCCCTGAAGCCCAGCTGTTAATAAGACATTCTCATGGCAGAAGTCACTAACACACATGATTTTCCAGAGATTTTCCAGTCATATGCAATAGCTTGTAGAACCAGACACACACTGAGTGAAGTTCATCTCCACTTGTTATCAAAGGTCATGCTGGCATAGTCATTGATGCAGAGCTTCTGCTCCGGAAACATTTTCATCATAACAGTGTCACTGGCAGAATTATTCTCAACTAAATGTGTTGTAATCTGCCTTCACTGGTTCATATAGGCAATCTTCAACTGCATCTGCACCACTTTAACTCCCCAGTATTGACTGTGTAGCGAAGCCTGTCCCTAATTAAGAACTTTAAAGAGTAATAACAGTGCGTGGTGAATGAAAGATACCAAAATCATGACTGTAATAACTATTATAGTATATTTTACAGTTTTTGCCTTTTGTACATTTTGACTACAGGTATGCTTTAACTTTTCATTTTGAAACTTATTACAATTATAGGGTGAAAATAATGGCAGATGTCCAATTCAAGTATCTTTACCTCAGGATGTTTCAGCTCTTCTGTTACATAATTCAATTTGTACCAGCCAGCGTAGGACCACAGCCCCTGATAATAGGCTATGCCCACTGGATTGATGGCCAGATTTGTGCCTTGAAATGCATCCTGAAAGCTGTCAATGTTTCCATCAATGAGCTTCACCAGCCCATCAGTATGGCAGTAGCAGCAACACACTTTTCTACCAGTTGAGGTGGTTCGCACCCCTGGTAAAAAGGAGCCACGGCACACTGTGCAACGCTCAGGGCTAAAGCTGCAATGCCCCATGGCTTCACCACCAGTGAAAAGGTCAAGGCCACAAAAAAAGCCTGGAACGATCTATATATCCATAGGATTTAGATGAATTCTCCACCAGATTCTTTGATGATGGTTCCCAGTTCCCACCCAGCATAGCCACCAGGCCACAGGCCACCCAGATTACTAAACATCTGGGCTCCCAATGTTATAGAGCACCTGCTTTCAGGCCCCCCCCCCTGTCCACTCCATTTACACGCAGCAACATGCAGACATTGTACAGTGTGAAGTGTCCATGCATAGCAGACTGAAGATAATGCTTCCACATTCCAAAATATTATATTCTCAGATACACTATCAATGGAAATGAGTGAACTAAAAGCACAGAAAGAATGATAATTTACCATACTGAAAGATTGCTAGGCTGATTGAAATAAGCCAACTGAAAATGCTAAGTAATATCGTTTCACTCCTCGAATTTCCATGTATAGCGCCAATAGCAGCCCGCCCCCCCCCCCCCCCACCCCCGCTTCTGCGGCCCATGGACAAATCACAATAAGAGATTTTTTAGATTTTCTTTTAAGCCTGGCCAGTAGGAAATCAACATGCACAGATCAAACAGCTGCGTCTCTCTGCCCCCGCCACTCCCCCAAGTGCATCACAGGCTGGCAGGTGGCACAGATACAGGGCTGCGTACACACAAGAGCAAATCCGACCACAAGCAAAGACGACATAGATACAGAATACTTTGTAACAAAATTTCCTCAAGACGCATGGGCCTCTTTGCTGGCTCAGGCCCCGGGGCTTGAGTCCTGGTAAGCCCTTGCATTAAATAGGGCCTGCCCGCTGTGTGCCTGACCTGATCGTAGTGCCTGCTATCATTGAGACTGCACTGACCACTGACTGATTTTCTGCATGTTACTGTATCTCTACAAGCACTGGATATGCCAATATCTTCTGTTGCAGTTTCCTTCATCTTTTCAGATTAGATCTTTTAAATAGGGATCCCTTGATAAAAGCAAACTGTCAAAGTGTACCACCCTGTGTCAGTTATGAACAAAGTTCACCTTTCTTTGTTAATAATTACTTGCCAATGTTTAAACAATTAGTATTGCAATAAATGGTTTTATAGCAGCAAGACCATACACAGAACACAGGGCATTGTGTTTGGAAGGGTTAGTCACATACTGACAACATTTAAACAGTGACCCTTATGTTACTGAGAAATAGGCACTGAACAATAGACATGTTGAAGATGATTGTTTTTTAATGGTGTCACTGACACAAGTTAATAATAAAGAGAGCAAGGTAATGGCTTGCCAGTGAACAAGCTGACAATATAATTTTAATCTTGATTTACTGATAATTAATTTGAAGACGGAGGATGTGCATTAGGCTATGTGACATGAAACATATCAACTTTCAAGGATAGAAAAATCTCCATGAATAAAATAAAAAGACTAATGTAGGTAGTGATTAATTAAACCATTCAATAGTAGTTGAGTCATCAGAGTCATACTCTGTCTCAGTTGCCTCCAAGTACTGTAAACTTTCTCCAAAGGGAAGTTGCTCCACTCAGCAGTTTAATTCTCAGGTCATTCAGACTCTCAATCTTCATTTTTGGTTTATTTTATGCATCAAAATAGTTTTCACAACTGCATTTACTGGCTGCTGTTTGGCAAGCAAAAGTCAATGTACAGTATATGCAGCCCCAGCCAAGAGACTTACAAATTACTTTCTCCTGCCATATTCAGTCCGAAAGGTTGACTCAAGAGGCGCAAGGAGGAGACAAGTACTGTGTTTCTGGTGTGAACCCCATTAACATGGACATACAGTGGCTCTCAAAAGTATTCACCCCCTTGGACATTTCCACATTTCATTGTGTTACAACATGAAATCAGAATGGATTTAATCAGGAGTTTTTACCACTGATCAACACAGAAAATGTCCATAATGTCAAAGTGAAAAATATCATCTGAAAATTCTTCTAAATGAATTACAAATACAAAACAGAAAATTATTGAATGGATAAGTAATCACCCCCTGATTGAGCTGTGGTGAAACCAATTGGATGGAGTCCACCTCTGTGCAATTAAGGTGTGTCACATGATTTCAGGTTAAATACACCTGTCTCTAGGAGGTCCCACAGTTGGTTAGTACAATTCCTAACAAAAACTATATAATGAAGATGAAGATGAAGATGAAGATGCATTCAATGCAAACCTGGAATAAGGTTCTTCAAAATAACTAATCAGGGGTAGGATATAAGAACATTTCCAAGGCATTGAATATCCCCAGGAGCACAGTAAAGTCCATTATTAAGAAATGGAGAGAATATGGCACAACTGTGAATCTGCCTAGATCAGGCCGTCCTCAAAAACAGAGTATCTGGGCAGGAAGGGCACTAGTCAGGGAGGCCACCAAGAGGCCTATGACAACTCTAAAGGAGTTACAGTCTTCCATGGCTGAGCTGGGAGACACTGTGCTACTACAAAAATAACCCGGGTACTTCACAAAAGTGGGAGAGAAAAACTTGCATTACATCTTGGCTAGAGTTTGACAGAAGGCATGTGGGAGACTCTGAGACTCTGAGTGGAGGAAGAGTCTATGGTCTAATGAAACCAAAATAGAGCTTTTTGGCCTCACCGCTAAGTGCAACATTTGGTGCAAGCCTAACACCACACATCATCCTGAGATAACCATGCCTACTGTGAAGCATGGTGGTGGCAGCATCATGCTATGGGGATGCTTCTTTCCATCAGGGCCTGGAAACCTTGTAAAGATAGAGGGCAAAATGGAAGCAGCAAAGTACAGAGAAATCCTGGAAGAAAACTTGCTGAAGTCTGCAAGAGACCTGGGACTTGGGAGAAGATTTATCTTCCAGCAGGACAATGACCCCAAACATACAGCCAAAGCCACACTGGAGTGGCTTAAAAACAAGAAGGTCAATGTCCTGGAGTGGCCCAGTCAAAGCCCGGACCTCAATCCAATTGAGAATATGTGGGAAGAGTTGAAAATTGCTTTTCACCATAGGTCCCCATCCAACGTGATAGAGCTTGAGCAATTTTGCAAAAAAGAATGGGCAAAAATGGATGTGTCCAGATGTGCAAACTGGTAGAGACTTGTCCACTCATGGCTGTAATTGCTGCCAAAGGTGTCTCTACCAAATATTGACTGTAGGGGGTGAAGCTTACTACCATTAGTAAAGCAACAGACTAGGTTTTCAGCAATTTAACTGTAATGAACACAGTAGCTGCCCAGCAGTTGTTGATGATTGACAAATTGATTACAGCAATGTACATCTCCAGTTATTTTGTGATTTACACATTATCAATCTACAATTTCTGGATATCAACATACACTGAACAAAAATAAAATGCAACATGCAACAATTTTAAAGATTTTAATGAGTTACAGTTCATATAAGGAAATCAGTCAATTGAAATAAATGTATTAGGTCCTAATCTATGGATTTTAAGTCTCAAGTTTTGAGGGAACATGCGATTGGAATGTCCACCAGAGCTGCAGTCAGATCAAGACCCTGATGAGGAAGACGAGCACACAGATGAGCTTCCCTGAGATGGTTTGTGACAGTTTGTGCAGAGATTCTTCGGTTGTGCAAACCCACAGATTCATCAGCTGTCCCGGTGACTGGTCTCAGACAATCCCGCAGGTGAAGAAGCAGGATGTGGAGTCCTGGGCTGGTGTGGTCACACGTGGGTCTGTGGTTGTGAGGTTGGTTGGATGTACTGACAAATTCTATGAAACGACTTTAGATGCGAGAGATTTTAACATTAAATTCTGTGGCAATGGCTCTCATGGACATTCCTCAGAACTTGAGACATCTGTAGCATTGTATTTTGTGACAAAAATGCACATTTTAGAGTGGCCTTTTATTGTCCCCAGCACAAGATGCATCTGTGTAATGATCATGCTTTTTAATCAGCTTCTTGAAATGTCACACCTGTCAGGTGGACAGATTATCTTGCAAAGGAGAAATGTTCACTAAAAGGGATGTAAACAAATTTGTGCATACAATTTGAGAGAAATAAGCTTTTTGTGCATATGGAAAACATCTGGGATCATTTCATTTCAGCACATGAAACATAAAATACTTTATATACACTTATATAACAGATTTTAATATTTTTAAATATTTTTGTTGTTAAATGCAGCTGCACAGATATTTATATATAGATATACATATACAGTACTGTGCAAAAGTTTTAGGCAGGTGTGAAAAAATGCTGTAAAGTAAGAATGCTTTCAAAAATAGACATGTTAAAGATTATATTTATCAATTAACTAAATGCAAAGTGAGTGAACAGAAGAAAAATCTACATGAAAGCCATATTTGGCGTGACCACCATTTGCCTTCAAAACAGCATCAATTCTTCTAGGTTCACTTGCACACAGTCAGGGATTTTGTAGGCATATAGTTAGGTGTCTGATTAAACAATTATACCGAACAGGTGCTAATGATCATCAATTCAATATGTAGGTTGAAACACAATCATTAACAGCTGTGTAGGAGGAATAAAACTGGGTGAGGAACAGCCAAACTCAGCTAACAAGGAGAGGTTGCTGAAGACAGTTTACTGTCAAAAGTCATACACCATGGCAAGACTGAGCACAGCAACAAGACACAAGGTAGTCATACTGCATCAGCAAGGTCTCTCCCAGGCAGACATTTCAAGGCAGACAGGGGTTTCCAGATGTGCTGTCCAAGCTCTTTTGAAGGAGCACAAAGAAACGGGCAACGTTGAGGACCATAGACGCAGTGGTCGGCCAAGGAAACTTACTGCAGCAGATGAAAGACACATCATGCTTATTTCCCTTCGCAATCGGAAGATGTCCAGCAGTGCCATAAGCTCAGAATTGGCAGAAAACAGTGGGACCCTGGTACACCCATCTACTGTCCGGAGAAGTCTGGTCAGAAGTGGCCTTCATGGAAGACTTGTGGCCAAAAAGCCATACCACCGATGTGGCAACAAGACCAAGCGACTCAACTACACATGGAAACACAGGAACTGGGGTGCAGAAAAATGGCAGCAGGTGCTCTGGACTGATGAGACAAAATGTGAAATATTTGGCTGTAGCAGAAGGCAGATTGTTTGCTGAAGTATTTTTCACCTTTTTGATGGTATGACGGCATTATTCAATGGCCATTTTCTACTGTTCGTAAAGCAAAAATAATAGGACACAACTGACATTGAATTATGTTTCCCTGTTCTGTGTCAGTTGTCTTGAAACCAAATCATGCACACACTATCAACGACGCACCTTTATTGGGGAAAGATTCACTGGGGTCACTTTGCTGTGAAGTTTCACCCACACTGCTCTCCTCCATCTCGTCTTCATTCATTGTGCATTGATCACGTTTGTTTATGTCAACACGCAATACACATGGCATTTATTTTCGATATTTGGCTGAGGAATATTCACTCCAATACAAGGTCGCGTTCGAGAATCGCAGATCTGCGCAGACTCAGAGATGCGCGTTCTTGGAGCGTTTCTGCGTGACGCCACTAAGCCCCGCCCCCAGAAATCTGCGCAGAATCGAACAGCGCAGCACAGCTCTGACAAGCGGCTGCGGGACAAAAGATTATGCAGAAATCAAGTTAAACTGAATGAAAACTGCTACTGCCCCCTTCATTATTTAATGAAGCTGTGAACAGCAATGTCAAAACCACAGATACAGAATACTAGCTCAACACTTTAGCATTGTCAATGCTTTATTAAATAATTACATCAATTATTTGTTTTAAATATAATGCAAATCTATGATGCACGATATTTAAGTTGTTACTTAAATGATTGGCAATTCTATTTTTTTAAATAAAAACATAATATAAAAATAATAACTTAAGTCATCCAATTACATCGATTTCTGCATGGTTTGTGAAGAAAGGTGCTCGCGTTCTTGTAGCGCAGATCTGCAGGATCCAACCGATCCCATTGGTAGATCCGTGCAGATCTGCAGAAATATGCGTTACAAGACCGCATGTCTTGCGTCTCATGTCAGACAGCGCAGTCTCAAGCAGCCGGCGCAGCGAGTTGTGGGATAGCTGAATGCTGAATGCCTTTATAGGTATACCGCCCAGCCGTAATCTGACGTAGATTTTTCTTCTGTTCATTCAGTCTACATTTTGTTAATTGATAAATATAATCTATTAACATGTCTATTAAAAAGCACTCTTACTTTACAGCATTTTTTCACACCTGCCTAAAACTTTTGGACAGTACTGTATATACTAATTTAAAGCCATCTGGTTGGTATTGTGATATCAGATGAAAAACGATTTCATTTGCAAAGTCAAAATGTACTCACCTCAGGCCTTTTCAGTTCTTCTGTCACATAATTCAGATTGTTCCACCCCTCGAAGGACCACAGAGCTTGAAAAAAAGCTGCTCCTACTGGATTTATTCCCACTTTTGTGTCTTGAAATGCATCCTGAAAGCTGTCACTGTGTCCTCCAAGGAACAGTATCACTACCCCTCCGATCACTATCACCAACAGTGCTAGCACCTTGGCTACCAAAAAGAAGATCTGAATAGACATGGAAAACCTCACACTGAGGGTGTTTACGATTGCCAGCACAAGAATACAAACAGCAGCCACGATTTTTACTATTAGCTGGGGTGCGGTGCACCCCTGATAAAAAGGAGCCACAGCATATTCTGCAAAACTCAGGGCCAAACCTGCATAGCTGGCTGGTCTTACCACCATCATGGAAGTGAAAGATAGGAGAAAGGCAAGAAGTGGTCCTGAGGTCCGTAAGATGTAGATATAATCCCCACCAGACTCTGTGATCACTGTCCCCAGTTCCGCATAACATAGTGCACCCAACATAGCCAGGACACCACAGGCTCCCCAGATCAGCAGGCTTGCTCCCGGGCTCCCAATGTGGTATAGAACCCACTGAGGGCTCATGAAGATCCCAGAACCAATCATAGTACCAGCTATCAAGGATACTGCATTGAGCAGTCCCAGGTCTCGTTTCAGACTGAGATTTTCCATCTTGTCATGAGTCTCTGCAGAGGCAGACTTTTCACTCCTTGAGTTTCTCCCGTTTCTCCACTCAGGAGTTCCTGTCTTCTGTTAAGAAAACAGAGAATATGAAAGTAACAGCAGTATTTGGCATCAGGAGAGGACAAGGTCAGAGTTAATAATTACATTCCTCGGGTGAGTAAATGTGCTAATCTTTGCTTGCACAACATGTTTGGGTTATAGCACTGAAAATAAACAGCCATAACAGGCATTTCTGAATGTTTTCCAATGTGGTTTTGTAGAAAGGGTTATTTGTATGAGTAATGTGGTGAGGGCATGTTTTGTCAGATCACTTGGCTGTCACGAAGAATATTATAACAAAGATGTTGAGATCTTAGATATTGAGTTTAATAAACAGGAATCTGTTTCTTGAACAACTAAATGCATGTAGTTACTGAAACAATCTAGCCAGTTAGATATTTAAGACTTCTCTGTGATGCTTGCTCTTGAATATGGCTTTGGGTTGGAAAAAGGTAATAAAAGGAAGCTGGTGGATTGGATGCAATAGGTTGTTCATATTCAGTAGAAAGCATCACAGAACAATCTAACTGGCCAAATTAGACTTAATCCTGGCTAGAGACATTTTGCACAACCTTCAAAACAATCATAAGGATTTAAATTATTTCTTGGAAAGTTATGACACAAATTACAAAACATTACCAGTAGTGTTTTTATACTGTCTTTAACGTTTTGGAGCTCAGATATGAAACTGGCTTTCAAACTGTAATATGGAACTATTTATATGTTGTATAATAGTATTTACAGTGTTACAATATAAATGTATATATCTTTATATCTCTGTGGTTATTTTAGTGTTAAACAGCAATGTGCACAGCAAATTATAACCACAAGGGTGCTTCTTATTTCATAATGTTGCTCTTAAAGACTTTGAACATACATATTGCACTAATAACAGAGCTACTAGACAGAAAACACCACATCCTTTTCTCTAATAAAATTCATATTCTGTACCGAGTGACATAAAATACGTGCGACTTGACTGCAAATCAGGTGATTTCCAAAATCCTATTAATGTAGTACCAATATACACTCACCTAAAGGATTATTAGGAACACCATACTAATACTGTGTTTGACCCCCTTTCGCCTTCAGAACTGCCTTAATTCTACGTGGCATTGATTCAACAAGGTGCTGAAAGCATTCTTTAGAAATGTTGGCCCATATTGATAGGATAGCATCTTGCAGTTGATGGAGATTTGTGGGATGCACATCCAGGGCATGAAGCTCCCGTTCCACCACATCCCAAAGATGCTCTATTGGGTTGAGATCTGGTGACTGTGGGGGCCAGTTTAGTACAGTGAACTCATTGTCATGTTCAAGAAACCAATTTGAAATGATTCGACCTTTGTGACATGGTGCATTATCCTGCTGGAAGTAGCCATCAGAGGATGGGTACATGGTGGTCATAAAGGGATGGACATGGTCAGAAACAATGCTCAGGTAGGCCATGGCATTTAAACGATGCCCAATTGTCACTAAGGGGCCTAAAGTGTGCCAAGAAAACATCCCCCACACCATTACACCACCACCACCAGCCTGCACAGTGGTAACAAGGCATGATGGGTCCATGTTCTCATTCTGTTTACGCCAAATTCTGACTCTACCATCTGAATGTCTCAACAGAAATCGAGACTGGACTGCCGCATACTGGATGTTTTTCCCTTTTCACACCATTCTTTGTAAACCCTAGAAATGGTTGTGCATGAAAATCCCAGTAACTGAGCAGATTGTGAAATACTCAGACCGGCCCGTCTGGCACCAACAACCATGCCACGGTCAAAATTGCTGAAATCACCTTTCTTCCCATTCAGACATTCAGTTTGGAGTTCAGGAGATTGTCTTGACCAGGACCACACCCCTAAATGCATTGAAGCAACTGCCATGTGATTGGTTGGTTAGATAATTGCATTAATGAGAAATTGAACAGGTGTTCCTAATAATCCTTTAGGTGAGTGTATGTCTGCACCCGTGTGTACCGTTGTATGTCTTTTGTTTAATATCAGCCAATTATTTTTGAAGTGCATCTCGGCATCGACGGCGTCTTTTATTCTATTTGACTATTTGAAAAAGCAACAGATACAATAAAGATCATTGTTTCAAAAATGCCGTATCTCTTTCGTTGGCTGACTGTAACTCTAAATGCGCAGACGCACTTTGACAACGTACATTACAGACGCCGGCGCTGTTAACAGTCCCGGCTGCGGCCGCTGCCTGCGCTGGTTGCGTTCCTGCGGCGCAGATCTCCGCAGGTCTGCGCTCTTCCACCAATGGGATCGGCGGGATGGTGCAGATCTGCGCAGAAATGCGGGCGCCGGCCTCTCCGCTGGCTCCTCCCTCGCAGGCGGTCGCCATGTTGTCGGAACTGCTCTCGCCGCGGCTCAGTGCGAGAGGGGAGGGGGGAGAGGGCGACACTTCCACTCCACATCCCCCGTCCAAACCCCAACCATTAAACACCGACCTGCACCAAACACAACAAAACACACATATAATTATAATCCTCCGCCATCCGACAGCACGGCCCGTGAGTATCCCGTCCAGCCCCCGCTTCGGATCGGATTCACACCTCGGGGGATTCAAATCCGGGGTTATTGCCAGGGACCGAGAGTTGAGAACATTTTATTATTTTTTTAATTTCCTTTTGTTTAGCGGGTAAGGCCCTTCTGTTTAGAACAAGGAGGGGGGCCATGTTAGTGTAGTAACCCAGCAGCAATGGCCGGCTCGGCTGCTTTTAAGGAGTTTGTGTTGTGTTAGTGGATTATTTTAAGAAGCTGGTGGATTCGTGTTGGTTGGGATTTTTTTTTGTCTTTCTTTCCGTGAGCAGTTCCGTCCCTGCGATGGCAAGCGATGTGTGTTTCTAAACGTGTCCGGCTTGCTCTTGCTTTCTTCCATTTTTAAAAAGGTGAAGGTAAGAGGCCCGGGCTGTGTGTAAATACGGTGTAAGTTAGGTCAGGCTGAAGTAAGGGCTGTTGTGATGGGGGACCTTTCTTGACGAGTGCATGCTCTCCGTGTTGGTCTTTTCCTAGTCCGGTTCAAGGTAAAAACGCAAACAAACTAAAAATAGGTTCATTTATGAAAGCAGTGCATTTGAATTTATACATATTATCATGTTTGCTTTTTTGTGTTGGAGGTTTTCTACGAGGTGTCTTGTTTCACTGTAACAAAATAAAGGCGACCGAGCGGTCAAAAAAAAAAACCATTGCAGCAAAACTACAGTGTAAGAGTAAAAGTATGTGGTCGGCCGATGGTTTCAGCCTTTCGGTTTGTTGTGGTTCTTGTTCCTGCTGTAATTGTGAAGAACTTGGCTTGTTTACTAACAACCGGGTGCTGTCGGTGCCGTGTCACTAAGACTCATTTTTCCGTCAATATTGTTGATTTTGCGTTTCTGTGACAAATACCCGCGGTTTTGACACTTATTGACTTACGGACGTGTGTCCAGAAATGCACAATCCCGGCTTTTTCCACTAAGTTCAGTGTAGCTGTTGCAGTGGCGAGACAGTTGGCCATGACAGTAACTAGGCCTCACTCTTTGTTTATGCTTTGTGTATTGAAATGCGTGTTCAAAACAGTCAGGAGCAGTTCAGCGCTATGTAATAGTTTTCATCATCAGTGTCCCACTTTTTTAATTTTTTTTTTTTTTTTTCCTTTCTTGAATACTAAACTATAGTCTATTTGAAAATATTGTGAATGCTAATTTGAATGTGCCTTCATTGGTCTAAATGCCTAAATCTAAAAGAGGAACCAGCCTGAAACGTTTTTATTTTTCATTACGTTTTGCCTATTTAGTTATGTATTTAATAAAGCATTCAGTTTTATGCATTTCATTGATAAGCAGCAGGGTAGCAGAAATGGCACTTTTGTTCAATAGGCCAGAAAGGTCATAGACCCTACAGGTCTAAGCCCCTGTTGTTGCAAAAGAAATGGGGGAGGGGAGGGTGGAGTAAGGATAGTGTATTCTTTACAAATGACACCAGTTGATGTTTTTATAGAAACCTCTAGTTATGGCTTTGTCCCAGTGAGGCGATGCCCATTAAGTGATTTGAGGTTGGTGTGTTATTTTTAAATTTCATTATAGTTCTCTGTAAGTGGTTTTCACACATCATGGACATGTTTTAGGACTGGACATTTTCAATCACAATTAGTAGTTTACACATGGCAACTGTTGTATTTACTGATAATGTACATGCCAAAAGAACAAATTAAAATGTAGCTTTTTTGTGTGTGAATTTCAGATCTCCAGGCAATTACAGAACACTAACTTTTTTCTTTTTGTTTATTTTCCCATTTTCTTTTTTGGGCATATGGCAATTCTGTGGGGGGTGTTGCCCTTTGACACCTCTTTGCTGAGAGGTCTCTAGGCGGTATTTAGTATTTATATTGGAGTTTGGATGGCTTTAATCCTTTTCTGAGCCTGCAAAGCAGCAGTTAGTTGGAATAAAACTCTAAACCAGCTAAGAGATGTTAAAATGCCCATGTAATCAGGCTAAAATATTCAGTGTAAGCCATAATAACATGGAGGTCTCATCACTTTTATTTGTATTTATGACTTTAGACTTATGTGAACTGTCTCATTGAAAGGTGTGTGTTTCATCTTTACATTAAAAATAGGTGCAAATGAAAAATTGCCTACATACACACAATTCTCTAAAGCCACTATACATACCATTTGAGAAAGTAAACTGAAAAAAAAGTGTCTTTGTGATGATTTTGAAAGGAATTCAAATATTGCATCAGCTGGTAACTATATTGATAATTACATACTGTTTATGGAGGTTACAATATTTAAACCTCAAGTTCATGATTTATTTTGACAAGAATAAGGAACTTTGTCATGAACCATTATCAGTATACTGAATCGAATGCAACATTCTATAGTTTTTCCCCATATTCCAATATAATTAAATAAAGCTATGTCCAATAATGCTATTGCCTTTTCCCTCTTCCACAGGTTTCTACGTGGAATGAGCATTCCATGCGTCCTCCTAGGCATGAATGAAGTTGCCTGGCAGGAGACCCGGGGAGGAATGATGCATGCGAATGGTGCTCAGGAGACCGGAGGAGTTGGGGTTCCTGTGGCTGGATCTTTGGCCGGTGCAGGTGGAGGGCCGGGCCCGGGTGTTGTACCCCCTCCGCAAGCACTCAATGTGGGCTCCAATCCTCACTCTCTTCACCCGGCCGCAGTTGCAGGCGCGCCGGGGTCCCAGCCCCCTCTCAGTGGGCGCTCTCAGGACGACGCCACAGTGGGCTACTTCTTCCAGCGGCAGCCGGGAGAGCAGCTAGGGAGCTACACCAGCAAGCACCGCTGGCCCACGGGAGACAGCATCCACGTAGACCAGGTAAGATGCATTGACAGTAAGTGTGCAGGTGAACAGGGTTGTCTCTTACTATTACCCAGGTGTGGCTAATCAGAACGAAGGGTTGTACATTTTGAGGGTTTCACAGACCCAAATTAGTGGTATTTCTTGACTATCCTTCAAAAATAACATGGTAGTCCAAGGCTAGTGCTCATCTGGCCCTTTGAAAGCAGTAAGACATGCACTGAATTCTAAAAAAAAGTTTTCCTCTGCAGTTTAGTCCACTGAACTTTCCAATCTCCAAATGAAATTCCAAAATATTTACTTAAACTTGCCTAAAGTTTATATAATCCTAAAAGGATGAATGCACTGAAAACAGTAACTAACTTTGAATTAGAAAAGCAAATATTGCCCATCTTTATAATCAAAGCAGGAAGTTACTGAGTGAGACCTGCACTGTATTAAAACATGGCTAAATTACAACATGAAAACATTTCCTTTTTTTTTTTTTTTTTTTAGATGTTTGTAGTTGTTCATATTTAAAAATCTTTAATAAATGTTTTCTTTTGAATGTAGATAGATTTTCCTGGCACCACTTTTTAAGATGCCAATAGTTTGTGTGGACATTTTATATTGAAATAATGTTTGGAACTCCCAGCAGTTCAAAGTAAAAGTATTTTAGTTAAAGTGAATATATCAAAGGGCTATTAAAGGGTTATTAAAATTTGAATTACTCTGTGTTCCTAAATACACTGCACATACCCATTCATGACTTTTCCTAACTAAGTGTATTAAGCATGCCTACAGCGTTCTAGCTGCGTAAATGTGAAAATAAATAAGTTATGAACACATTTACCTAGTTATTTAGACCGGTCATTTAAATACATAATCAAATATAATGCATAATCCTGCCTGACCTTTACAATACAGTCAGTATGGTGATCTCTACCTGTCTACAATCTTTCATGTGTTTGAAAAACACATGCATTGTACCTGTAATGCTGTCTTCTTACAACTGTAGTCAGATTGAGTGGATACAGTGATTACCCTGCAAATCAGTGAAAATGCTGTGTACATGAACATGACTGATTCAGGGGCATCAGTGATACTGAGAATGACAGATCATTTTTGGGTTTGTGCCAGTGCTGTGAAAACATTGTGAGTGAAACGCCAGGTCCAAATGGCACCTTACTGTTTGCTGTTACTCTACTGATCAATAGAAATTGCTATTGCTACTGCACATAGTACAGAATGCAATAGCACAGGCACATCACACGGAAAATAATGATTCATGGGTAGAGAAGAGCATTTATTGCAATGCTATATATTCGTGGAGCAAAAGTGTTCACCTGGACAGGGCTGTCAAAATGCAGTGTGTGGTACGCACTCATGCAGGGAAAGTGGAGAAACATGTCCTGTGTGGACTGTCCCGAGCTGTCAGGTATTCAGGCTAAATGCATAGTCAATAGGTTATTGAAATATGATACAGTGAATACTAAGTTTACATGTGTGTTGAAAATGTTTACTTTGATAAATGCAATAGTTTTTTTTTCAACTATAAAGTATTACTTTTGAGCATTATTCCAATATTTACATTTACACTTGTTTCATTCCCTTATTGTATGCCATTGTTGAGCTTTTTGCTTATTGTAGGCTATATATTTGTTTTGACTGCATTGAGCGCATTTAGAAGAGTATTTTGTTATTTATAGCAGTATAAATTTAAATACTCCATTTGTGCTATTTAAATGTTGGGTTTGATGTTCATGAATTAAACTTCTGAGTTTTATACGATGGTTTGCCTTTGATTATCATATCACAGCTGTTAAAGAGCTATCGGTTACAGTGACCGGCTTTGGCACTTGTAGGTAGTTCAAAATATCGGTGCTTCTAGTGTTAAAGCACCTAACCTAATGGTATCATCCAACTTATTACTCTAAGCGATTTAATTAACATATCCAAAGAATGACATTCAGCTCAAAGTAGCAGTGATTTATCCACACTATCAGTCCAGTGTGAAATTACACCAAAGTTGTTTTATTTGCAATTAAATGTTCAACACTATGGAGTTATCATTGTTTTTCACCAGGGCTTATTGAAATTAACAAATAAATTGGCAATATTTTCAAGTAGTGGTGAGGTGACTATTCAAGAATGGACACCGGCAGAATTATTTGTAGTAATGATCTGTTTCAGGAAAACCAGAATGGTCAGTATGTCTGGAGTAAATATTATGTGATCTCATTTTGTAATTCAGTGATTGTTGAGAGGGTGAGGCATCTGAGGAAATTGACATTTTATTTAACCACTTTAGAATCTTCATTGTACAGTGTAGGGCAAATGTTCAAATTGCATGCGGATACAATCAATCAATCAATCATAACTCAGTGCGGCGCTCCATAATTGAAATATCTTCATCATGATATCCCTCTGTAATTATTTTCTTAATATCTGTATTGTTGTTTAACAATAGGGACAGGTAGGGTCTTCCCATGAGGTTGATATCCCCCTCATACATCAAGAGTATTGTGGAGTAGGATGGATGAATTATGGGCAAGTTTAATTAGTTGAGAGATGACAGGATTATGAACAGTGGGCTGCAATTAGTTATCAGATTAGTCAGTAAAAGTAGGTTCCCAAGGTAAGTAAGTGGAATTCCTATCCAAATTACACCACAAATGTATCATATTTTGGTTTGGGGGAATTTTGCATATGAATAGGAGTGCATCATAAATGATAAACTGACTAACTTTCAGAAGAAAAACGAATTGTTATAAAGTTATACTCATGCGTGACACCAGACTAATTGCTTGTAATTATCCCGGTTTGCTAAATTGATATATTTTATCAACAGACAAGCCTTTACTGGGATTTGAGTGTGAAATACATAGAGGTGCCTTTCAGAGATTTGTATTGCGTGTTGTATGAGGTTGCTGTAATTACAGACCACGGTCTGCTGCTTCATCGATCATGTATGAATGAATGTATTTGGTACACTGTTCAGCTATACATTGCAGCACATGTTTAAGATCACTTCAGGTGTGTTCAGTCAGTGCCATCCAGGGTAACTAGACTGAACAGGGGAAGCAGGATTTTATGTTGCTACAGGTGCTTTAAGCATTGTTTAGCCTCACAAAAATGTGGTATTCCACAAATTTCCATTTTATTCCTGATAATTCCCATATATTCCCAATAATTCCCACTGAAAGTTTCCACCTAAGAATATTCCCAAAATTGTGCAACCCTACTCTCCCGTAGTGGTCACTGTTTGTAGGATGAGCAGAATGCAGTGAACACTGAGCAGTGTGGCACATCCTGAGGGGTACAGAAATGTATGTGGCTGTAATACTCTAGTACAGAATCCTAGCATGCATTTACAGACACGGCAAAACTGTGTCCAAAGTGAGCGTTGCTCATTATAGTCCAACTGTGACTGTTGTCACTGTTGCTGACCTGGAGTACTTGGATTTCAAGCTGGCAGTCCAGCACTTTGTGTACCTAAAGCTCCTTCTCACACCTGTCAGTCTTGCTAGAACATTGTACCAGAACACGTAATGTGCATATTAATCGGCTCATTTTCCACACGACTGGGAATGCAGTTTGCAAAACAAATTATTTTTTTCTTTAGGAAATAAAATTATGCTCAGGAAATAACACTTTTTAAATGTAATTGATTATTGTCAGTAGGTGTATTTTCACATTCACAAACCCCATAAACAGAGGACAACAGGAAATAACGTGAATCATTTATGTAGTCTGAGTGTATGTAAATGAGTAAGACCACAAATTATATATCGGAACATGTACTATACCAGGGGTAGTCAATAGGCGGACTGTGGGCCAAATCCGGACCGGCAGACGCCTATGAATAGACCATGAGAATAATTTTAATTATGATTTTTTTTTTATGTATTGTTATGGAGGTTTGTTGTACTCGGTGCTTATTGTGTGGAAACTAGTAGCTGGTTATTAGCCAATACAGTAGAATGTTGCATATTAATATGGGATGTCCTATAGAGCTCATGTTCCCGTTAGTTGTTCGCTGATTCCTGGTTCGGGCGTCTCTGTATGCGTTCTGGACTGGGGCAAGAGCGTCACTTTATACTTGTCAAATAAACAGATAAACTGCGGATCATTTGATGTGTGGACATATTTCAACCTTGACTCCAAAATATAAGTGAATTCACACGACCAGGGTGGGGGGGTTCACGGTGCCATTGCTTGTATTCATGTAGAAACTCCTACATCAGCGGTGGAAATGGCTGATTTCCAATGAAGACATATAACGAGCGCACAAATCAAAGTGTGCCTCCTCACCTGTTTCAATTACAGAGCTCCACCGAAATAGATCTGTGATTGACAATCACCAGAAACCACATCTAGGTTGCCTTCATAATGTTGGCTGATGTGTGGTTTTTTGCTAGTGAAATATGGTTGTGAAGTAAAGATATGTTTGAGTCAAAATCTGCCTATTTTCATGGAGATTTTGAGCTAAGTTTTTCGACGTTGAAATGACTCAGAATCGGACGTTTCAGGTCTCCAATTTTCGAAATCTTCTGGGGGAGGAACCCCAGACCCCCCGCCCTGAATTCCTCAATCCTCTTTGCCCTCATTTTGCAACATTAATTGTGAATAGTGGACAGTGATAGAGGGGAGTGGTAAAGACTCGTAATACGACACAAAATGCTTGAAAGTTTCTGATGTGTATATGCCTACAATAAACTATAACAAAAAAATTAAAAATGGTCTGAAACAGTTTTAATACTTTTATATTTATTTAATCATTATTTTTGTACTTTGACAACACAGCGCTTCATTTTTTCCACATTTTGTTATATTACAGACTTATTCCAAAATGGATTAAATTAATTATTTTCCTCAGAATTCTACAAACAATACCCCATAATGACAATGTGAAAGAAGTTTGTTTGAAATCTTTGCAAATGTATTAAAAATAAAAAAGCAGATGTACATAAGTATTCACAGCCTTTGCCATGACACTCAAAATTGAACTCCGGTGCATCCTGTTTCCACTGATCATCCTTGAGATGTTTCTACAACTTGATTGGAGTCCACCTGTGGTAAATTCAGTTGATTGGACATGATTTGGAAAGGCACACACCTTTCTATATAAGATCCCACAGTGAACAGTGCATGTCAGAGCACAAACCAAGCCATGAAGTCCAAGGAATTGTATGTAGACCTCCAAGACAGGATTGTATCGAGACACAGATCTGGGGAAGGGTACAGAAAAATGTCTGCAGCATTGAAGGTCCCAATGAGCACAGTGGCCTCCATCATCCTTAAATGGAAGAAGTTTGGAACCACCAGGACTCTTCCTAGAGCTGGCCGCCTGACCAAACTGAGCGATCGGGGGAGAAGGGCCTTAGTCAGGGAGGTGACCAAGAACCCGATGGTCACTCTGACAGAGCTCCAGCGTGTCTCTGTGGAGAGAGGAGAACCTTCCAGAAGAACAACCATCTCTGCAGCACTCCACCAATCAGGCCTGTATGGTAGAGTGGCCAGATGGAAGCCACTCCTCAGTAAAAGGCACATGACAGCCCACCTGGAGTTTGCCAAAAGGCACCTGAAGGACTCTCAGACCATGAGAAACAAAATTATATGGTCTGATGAAACAAAGATTGAACTCTTTGGCCTGAATGGCACGCGTCATGTCTGGAGGAAACCAGGCACCGCTCATCACCTGGCCAATACCATCCCTACAGTGAAGCATGGTGGTGGCAGCATCATGCTGTGGGAATGTTTTTCAGCGGCAGGAACTGGGAGACTAGTCGGGATCGAGGGAAAGATGAATGCAGCAATGTACAGAGATATCCTTGATGAAAACCTGCTCCAGAGCGCTCTGGACCTCAGACTGGGGCGAAGGTTCATCTTCCAACAGGACAACGACCCTAAGCACACAGCCAAGATAACAAAGGAGTGGCTACAGGACAACTCTGTGAATGTCCTTGAGTGGCCCAACCAGAGCCCAGACTTGAACCCGATTGAACATCTCTGGAGAGATCTGAAAATGGCTGTGCACCGATGCTCCCCATCCAACCTGATGGAGCTTGAGAGGTCCTGCAAAGAAGAATGGGAGAAACTGCCCAACGATAGGTGTGCCAAGCTTGCAGCATCATACTCAAAAAGACTTGAGGCTGTAATTGGTGCCAAAGGTGCTTCAACAAAGTATTGAGCAAAGGCTGTGAATACTTATGTACATTTTGCTTTTTTTTTTTTTTTTTTTAATAAATTTGCAAAGATTTCAAACAAACTTCTTTCACTTTGTCATTATGGGGTATTGTTTGTAGAATTTTGAGGAAAATAATGAATTTAATCAATTTTGGAATAAGGCTGTAACATAACAAAATGTGGAAAAAGTGAAGCGCTGTGAATACTTTCCGGATTCACTGTATTACTAATTCACAGAATTGTGTGTGTTTAAAAGGGGCATTTGGAGATCTCCCCCCCTGGAGTCTGGACCTGGACTATACCATGACCATGAAATTTGGACCCTGACAAAAAGTAGACTACCCCTGTCCTATACCCATCCTAGATATTTTGTAATGATTCTGTATTAGTGTTTTTTTTTTTTTTTTTTTTTTTTTTTTGCTTGTACCTTCCTGGATGCCGTTAAAAAATAAAAAAAATAATAATATTTATCAGTTGCCATTGCAAGCAAGCTGTCATTCCTCCACAGTGCAGCTACTCTAAAAGTGGTTTGTGATCTTTCCATCTTAAAAAAATAAAATAATGCACAGAATTGAGCTTTTAACACCATAAATAGCTGACTTCCAGCATTTTGTGACAAAGGTATACTAAAGCTTATAGTAACCTGATTTTGTTCTTGGTTCTAACAAACATACTTGTACTTCACACCCTTTTGAAACTGTACATTTGAAATATTGTTTTCTTAAACCTTATCAGTGATGTTTGGACACTTACACAGCCTAGAGATAACTAATGATTCCATTTCATTGAAGCAAGATGGGAGGTATGAAAACATTTGACTTTCACTCCATATAAATCTGCTTAGAGCTGTATGTTACAGTCATGAACAAGACCTAAGAACATCATTGTGAATAACTCCTTACCTGTTATGTGCAGTGCTTGTCAGATTCTTCAATTTCTTCTCTTGTGGTGTTGATGTGGTGTTCTTACAGCTGTTGTTTACTTTAAAGTACTAGTTTGTCGTTCAAGCTCACTGAGGCTGTGAGATTATTTGCACTTTCTTTCCATGTACGTAGAATTTTCTGTAACAACAGTCTTTGAATTTACAAACATGCTTAATATAGACATATCTCTAATGTAACCCGTTAATAGCTGTTGAATAAGTATATTTAAAATATTACCAAAATAATGTATTAATTCCCTTTTATTTCTATGCTTTTTGATTTAGTAATCAAATTTAATATCATTCTGACAGGTAAGGGTTTTAATGCTGTTTTTCTTCTCCACATAATTTCTCTGCCCTGTCTGCCTGTGCCCTTTCTTTTGAATAATTACTCTGAATAGCAAGTGTAAATTAAGTAAGCAGTAAGATTTAAATTGTACATTTTACTGTGTGGTTGATGCACCTTATGCCAACAGTAAGGATTTATGTTGTCAATGTGGTAATGTGTATGGCAATGACTTAATCTGCATGCAAGAACATGCAGTCTTGTTCTCTTAAGATCTTTAATGTTGTTATTCTTCCATCCTGATAAACACTCACTCCCCATACAGTTCTTATGCTACATGGTTCACCATGATCAGTTTTGCTTGTGCTTTTTTTATGGATATGATTAATTGACTTATAGATTGCAAACGTTAAAAATCCCATTGACAGCAATAGTGGAAATCTTAAAATTCCATTCTCCCGCAAAGGCATTCCATCGATGTATGACTGATACACCTGTATGGCTGAGCACCTGTTACAGTAGTTGGCACAATCTGTTATCAAACTTCAACTAAAAAAAATAATATTTTTTAAAATGAGTAATGTGATGTTTACATGATTGGGATAAGGACAACGGAATCTCGTGTAAGCTCTTTGAAAATGTGTTTTAAATTGTGCTTAAATCATTAATGCAGAAATGAAGTTTCATTGAATGGTCATTCACCAAGTGACATGAGGTATACATTTTATTTTATTGCTAATTTTTTTTTTTTTTTCTGGTGTTTTGACATCCCTGGTTTCTTTAAAGTGTGTTTTGAAGGTTTAAGACCCCGTTCACACTTATTAGGCCGGCCCTGGGACGCCTCAAATTTACTCCTATTTTTTTTTTTTATAAAAGAGACCCTGTTCACATTTGCATTTTTAGGAGGCTTAAGTGCGTTCACATATGCGGGCGAAAAGGAGGCCTAAACGAAATGCAGGCCGGGAATTAAACAAATCTGCTCAAACAAACCAGTTACGCATGACATTAGGTCTGCTTACAGGTGTATGCAATTTATTTATAATCACAACTTATTAATATTGATATTTATATAGGCTATTGATCGGTTCTATATTTTCTTTGAAAGTAATCTTAACCCTTTGCGGCCGAAGCTTTCTAGTATAATTAAAAAATGTGCTGGTTCAATCGAATGTCTATCTTCGATTCTGAAAGTCTAAAAGTGCTGTTATACAATTCACCCGAAAGCGAAGCACATGTAGTAGGACATCTACATTTAAATCACAAGAAATTGTATGCATTAGTTATCAATAGCCTATTGAGATTTATAATCTGAAAGTCTATTACATACACATACAATACATATAATATATTACAGTAGTAGTACTTCAGAAGTGTCTGTCTCTTCAGTGCTGTTTGCTGCAGGTCAATGTGTCCCATGCAATACAAGCTGCTGCTGAGTTCCTCGGAAAAACGTGCAACCTTTTCTCTGGACTCCATGGTTTGTTGTAATTTTTAAATGATATTGTCAAAAGCCTAGAATTTAGAACAAGGGCAGTAATGTTCAGACTGTACAATGCACTAGTTAGAGCTCATCTGGATACTGTGTACAGTTCTGGGCTCCACACTTCAAGAAAGATATCGCTGCTCTAGAGGCAGTTCAGAGGAGAGCAACCAGACTTATTCCAGGTCTGAAGGGAAAGTCCTACTGAGAGACTGAGGGACCTGAACCTTTTCACCCTGGAACAGAGGAGACTAGACTTGATTCAAGTCTTCAAAATCATGAAAGGCATTGACCACATCAAACTAGAGGAGCTTTTCCAGATCAGCAGGGACACACTGACGGACCCTTCTGACACTTCACACAGTGTTGTCACAATCTGGAACAAACTCCCAGCGATGTGGTTGAAGCTGAAAATTTGGGAACATTTAAAAATATACTGTATAGGATCCTTGGATCACTTAGGTATTAATGGACACCAAACGAGCACGTTGTGTCGAATGGCATCCACTCGTTTGTAAACTTTGTTCTAATGCTGTACGATGGCAATATTCCTCTCATTCTGTAAAACGGCACACCCTTTACCATTTACCTGATGGCATTTCAGTGTCTCAATACAGGAATTTCTGAAGCATTTGTCATGGTGCAAATACAATTCTAACAGTAGGTTTCTGTACTATAACCCATCCGATTACCAACCAGAGCCCCTCAAACCTGACCTTTGTTCTCTGTGACCTCTAAGTCAGTTTGTCTTTTATTTACAGGTTCGGTCTGTGGATGAGATGAATCATGACTTTCAAGCTCTTGCACTGGAATCTAGAGGAATGGGTGAAGTATGTAACCAATGCTTTTAAAAGTATTTTGTTTTAACTTTACATTTTAGAGGCTATGGTCCTTTTATGCAGAAGTAGAATGCATTTAATTTGAGAAACTTTAGATTTAAAAGTTTTCTGCATTGTAGTATGTCAAATGTACTATATAGAGGGTGTCCCCTAGTGTCTGACAAGTAAACCCTGATGCAGAACATCCCCATGCTCTGCTCCCTCCCTAATAAAGGGCTCCTTGGTGTGAAAATCCTATCAACCTGGCATCTTGTATTGGACATTTTGGTGGTGTAGAGTAGCTGGGTGGTGTAAATAGAAGATTATGGGGACATTTGTGGCCCATTCTCATACTAGTGTTCTGCAAAACGTATAACATGGTTATCACACTGTTTACCAAGTACTGGTATATATCCACAAACAGCCCTACTGCTGTGGAAGCCAATGTCTACTTAAGAACTATTTTAAAAGGACTTCCCTTTGTTAGGTGCATTATAAATATATGTGCATTAAAATGCTTTCAATTCTCTTCTTTGTTGACTGTCTGGAGTTTGAAAGCACAAGGTTATGTACTCTGATATTAGACTACAGATTTCTTGTAATTAAAATGTTGTATTAATCATACTTGTTCAGTATGCACTAGTTATTTTAGCCACTAGTTGCAAAAAAATGGGGGCAAAATGACATTTTTAAACTAATCTTATTGCCAATCACAAAATTATGTAAAGTATCTAATTTACATAAGATGTTGGCACTGGTTAGTCTGATGTGCAGTATGCTTATGCATTTAAGTTGCACTGTGGTCAACAGGTTTTGGATGCACTTTAGAAATGCATCCAAAACCCATTGATCTTAAATTGTACAGTAACTGCATTTCAGAATTATTTGGCCCATTTATACAGCTGCATATGACAAAGGAAAAGCTAGAGGATTGCAGTTTAAAATACAATTCCTTTTTAATCTGTATTATCGGCACACATTCATTAAAAGAGATGCACAATTTAATAAATCCTACTGATGATTAAGGAGAAAAAAAGTTTAAAAGCAGTGGGTTACAATGGCACCTCCATCAATTTGTCTTTCAGGTAGTCTTCTCCTGACTGCTTCAGTTATACTAAACTAGGAACTGTAAAGTACAAGATAACAAACCATTAACTGAAATCCACTTTTTTTTTTTTTTTGTCCCCCCCCAAAGTTGTTGCCTGCAAAAAAATTCTGGGAATCTGATGAGTCAGCTAAAGACGGTCAAAAAGGGATTTTCTTGGGAGATGAGTGGAGAGACAATGCATGGGGTGCCTCACGTAAGTTATGGTTTATATATTGGTTTGGCTAAGCTGCAGTCCTAAGCTTTGTATTATGAGTTTTGCAGTACTGATTTCTAAAACAAGTGCAACTTAGCGTTCCACTCTGCCGAGGACATCTCTAACAGTCAGGCACCTTCAGCAGCCACTACAGGGGAACTTGCTTTGTTGCGTGCATGTTACTGGCATACTACATCTCATACCTGAAAGAGATCAAAATAGTTTGCTTTCTTCACTTACAGATCCGTTTAATGCATTCCTAAAATTAAACTTGGGATCCACTAGAAAGCTATTGTCTATCATTCAAATGATTTGTAGCTGTGTATGTGGTGCACACTCAAGTTAATGTGAATGACAACCTATTGATATAGCAATGCTTTTATATTACAGAGCAAACACTAAATGTAGATCTGACTATGAAAGGTGCTTTAATGTGAGATTAACACATTTAGTATTAAGTGTGAACAAAATATATAGAATTAATGGAATTTCCATGTGTATAGTAAATTAGTTGGTGGGATGCAACCTGATATTTTTTATTTTCTTTGTAGATGCTTTTTAATAAGCAATATTGTAGCTTCTTTGTGCTTAACATGCACATGCATGTTTTGTACACGAGGAATCTATATAGGTAAGCATAATGCTGTGCAAAATATTTTAATTTTATCTTTTTCATCATTGATAGCCCATCACATTTCAATACTCCATGACCTGCCATTGTGGTGTTGATTTTATTTTGTATAATATAGGTAGCACAGCAGTTTCTAGTCTGATGTCATTTTTGAATTTATTGTAGAATACCAAGCAGTAATTTAATAATTACTCTGCTTTTATTTCAGAAAACTTTCTGCTTCCAAAAAATGCAGCCTCATTGAACATAACCTGTTGTTCAGCTCATTCAGCACTCATTGACAATAATGGAGCAATTTCTATAACTTATACTTATGAAATCTTTGACGGAGCATAAGTATATGTATATATTTCCATTTCTCTCTCCTTCTCTCCCCCCTACCATCTCCTTCCCCCCTCTCTCTCCCTGCCTCCATCTCCTGGAAACAGATCACTCGGTATCACAGCCCATTATGGTACAGCGGCGGCCTGGGCAGGGTTTCCATGGGAACAGTGAGGTGAACTCGGTCCTGTCTCCACGCTCCGAGGGTGGAGGTCTGGGAGTCAGCATGGTGGAGTATGTCCTCAGCTCCTCACCTGGAGACAAGCTGGATGCCCGCTACAGAAAAGGAGCATTTGTAAGTCACATTAAAAACACATTAGGGCTGACAGTTCTAATTTTTATTTATTCAAGTATTTTTACACATTGTTCTTATTTTCTTATTGAGATCGAGTACTTTCATCAGGAGGAATTAAGTCATGTCCTGTAACCATTTAAAACAAAAATATGCAGATAGGAAATTATTTTACAATTAATATTTTAGGTAAATTGGGAAGCACAAGAGAGCATTTGTTTCAGCTGAAAATTGTTCCTTCAGTGGTCAGTGTTTTGACATGACAAAACATAATTTGGAGCAAATATGCCATGAATGATCAAGAGATGCAAAATGTTTTAAATTTCAATATCTTATGTTTGTCATTTGTTAATCTTACTGCATATCTATAAAATATAAATTTATACTTTTTTCAATATTCAATATTCAATATTTCCTTTAATGTGGTCGGATTGTATTTCTGAAGTCTCATGTTTTATTGGGTGACCTCCGAGTTGTTCGCTTTCACGATTCCAAAACTAATTGCATGCTGTCGGCTAGATATTAACCCTTTGCAGTCCAGTTATTTTGCAGCTGTCAGGCTGCTCAGGTCCAATTTAATTTTGTAAGGAATATAACATTTCAGAGCATGTGTTGTTCAAGTTGAAATAACTTCACTTTTTTAGCAAAAATAAATGCACAAAGCAGTATTCCAAAGGACACCCTTAAATTTGAAAATAGGCTTTTTTTTTTTTTTGCACTGTTAGTCATTTTTACATTCCAGGCGCAAATGAATAAAAAAAAAAAAAAAAAGTGTAAAACGGTTAGTTTCTGGCAATAAATTTAGGACTTTAGAAAAGCTACAAAACTTCTTACAGCACTTCACATACCTCTAACAAAGGTAACCAGCAAAAAACCCAAAACATTTGCAACTATTTACATGTGGCGAGGTTTGAAAAAAATATATAAAATGCACAAAAATATGCAATAAGTCACCTAAAAACGATATACTATGTGAAATTGTTGCAATGCTCAATGTTCTGTCTGTTTTTGCAGTGTATGATGCTTCTTGCAGCATACACCTGGGTGTATGGCAGGCTTTCTTCTGCAGGTTTTGAATAAGTATATAGTCTCATTTCTTACTCCATCTAAATAACTATTTACTTCACTGTCTGCTCATTCTATCATCTGTAACAGTTGTGCAGATGTGTGTGTGGTATTCTGACTCCATAATGCTGATGCGGTGATGTTTAGCCTGCAGTGAGAGCCTGCATCTCTCTATCACTTCCTCACTCCAGACTCTCCCAGGGAGGGCTTAAAGGCTGCTGAAGGCTGATTCCAGAAAAGCATTATTTTTCTATGCAAAAGACCAGTTTTACACAGTCCCACACAGGACCGCAACCGCATTTTTACAATGTCGCATTGAGTCCAACATAGGACCGCAAAGGGTTAAAGTAGTTTGTGTTCCACTCTCAGGGTGCTGGAGATACTGAACCAGTTGTTGCAGAGAAGAGTGACCCAAAAGGCCAGCCATCCCCATTTGAGGAAGACAAGAGCAGAGAGATGAAACAAGATGACGATGTTTCCAAAAACAATGGCCGGGGGCTACCCAATGGAATGGATGTTGACTGCAAAGACTTCAAGTATGCAACTGCCTTTGTTCATTTTAGGCTTATTTGTGATGCTTCCAAGACAACTAATAATTTCCTCTATAATTTGCAATCTATAACTTGTTTCAGTTTGGTTGCCTTTGAGTTTTAGTGCAAGATAACTTTCAAGCCTGTCTTGGTTTCCTTTCCCCATAGTCGCACTCCTGGCAGCCGTCAAGCATCCCCAACAGAGGTTGCTGAGCATCTGGGTCTCAGTCACAACAATGCTGATGGCATGGGGCAGCATTCAAACCCAGCAGTCAACAAGGTGCCTGTGGAAGAGTTCCAGAACTCTGAGGCACAGAACATGGACAACATGGAACAAGTGGGGCTGGAATCACTGCAGTTTGATTATGCAGGCAATCAAGTGCAGATGGACTCATCTGGAGCCCCGGTGGGACTGTTTGATTACAGCTCCCAACAACAGGTTTGTGCATTTCAGGACAAGCAGAGTAGCACTACCTTATACAGACTCCAGACAGAATAACAAAGGCACTGAGGAGTTATTTGAATGTGCTTTGTGTGCACATACTTACCCTGTATGTCCTGTTTAACATGACTATTGGCATTCCTGCTAAGGGAGAAACAAATTTCTCCTCAATTCGGAAATAACGGGTGATACCAGAATGACATGGGATTCCAGGAAAAAAACAGCAGCACCACTGTTCTAAAAATATAAAAAGCTTTGAGTTTGAGAATTTCAAAGTTACTGGTATGTTATGTTTGTGCCCATTTTTTCCAATTTACTATCAATGGTGATTCAACTAGTTTGTTTCTTGAAATTAAGTGTATGTTAGTACTGAGACAACAGTGTACTCTGATTAATGTCCATGTATTCTGTAGGGCATGTCATCCGACCTCATTAGGGTTTATAGTAAACAGAAGAACCACAGTGAACCAGCTCTGTAAACAAACAAACAATATATAAACGTGTGTGGTGTGGTGATGCAGTAGATTAATAAATCCCAAGATGTGTAATCCTTGTTTGTTCTTCCATTCCTATCTAACGATTACCTTGCTTAGTGTTTGAGCAGACAAGACAGCAGGATGGTATCAATGGAAAGATAACAAGGATACCCATTTTCTTTTTGTTACTCCAGCTTTTCCAACGGCCCAATCCACTGACAGTGCAGCAGCTGACCGCAGCCCAGCAGCAGCAGTACGCACTGGCTGCAGCTCAACAGCAGCATATAGGTGAGATGTAATAACGTGCATGGGGAGAAATTACTTATTGACATGGATAGCTTGAAAAATAATGTGCTTGTTCAAGGTAAGGCACTTAAGGGAATGTAGGTATGGGCTTATTTCTGGGAAAATTTGTGGGCAAGGGCCTCCAGAGGAATGAGAACAGACTGTTTGCTGGAGAATGCAGAATGGTGCTGCAATCTTATCTCTTTGGGTTTGCAGTGTATAATTTGTAAGAGTATGTGTCGTTATTTGGCTGCTTAATCTAAGCATGAAATATTGTAACGGTTTCAAAGGCAGTTTCATATCCAGACTTGCTTTGTAGCAATAACTGTCACCTGATGTACAATCACTGCTGACAAACCAAGAGCTGCCTCCAGTGATTGTAAATGGTTGTAAAACATTTGCTTTTCGTTGACAGCAGGTGTATTTTCAGCAGGCCTTGCTCCAGCTGCCTTTGTGCCAAACCCATATATCATCAGCGCGGCCCCTCCGGGCACCGACCCCTACACTGCAGCAGGACTCGCCGCGGCGGCCACTCTCGCAGGTACCCCAGTTTTTCCCCTTCTCTCTGTGAATCATCGCCGACATGAAACTGTGCATAAGAGGGGAGTAGTCTTGGACTTCCCTGACACATTAGACATCCTTTCAGTATTACTCTGACTACCATGTGACATTCACATTGCAGTCTTGTTTTTTCCTAGGCTTTTTGTGTGCAGTTTTAAGTAACCCTTGATGTAATATTATGTGTATATATATGTATATTGTAAAATCTAAAACCGCAGATCTGGAATGATCCAATTTAAGATTGAGTGCTACAAATGCTGATTTATAGGGTAACATCAGAAACTTTGTGCACTATTCTGTTATGACTATTATTTGTCTAGCAGATGGTCTTATCCAGGGTGACTTGCATCACATTATTTTTTGCATACAATTACCCATGTATACATGTGGGTTTTAACTGGAGCAATCTAGGTAAAGGGTACAACAGCCCGCAACCCCCTGTTCCAGACTACAAAACCCTTACCACTACTCCACACTGCTGCTACATTGTTTGAATGGGATGGATATATGTTTATGTATTGGAAACTCCCTCCTTCCACTGGCACTATATTTCTGTTAGTTTTAGGTTTAATAGCAGTTCCTCATGTGCATTTAAGGAATTACAGTGAGGGGGGGGGGGAAGTATTTGATCCCCTGCTGATTTTGTACATTTGCCCACTGACAAAGAAATGATCAGTCTATAATTTTAATGGTAGGTATATTTTAACAGTGAGAGACAGAATAACAACAACAAAATCCTGACTTGGAGAGGATCTGCAAAGAGGAGTGGGACAAAATCCCTCCTGAGATGTGTGCAAACCTGGTGGCCAACTACAAGAAACGTCTGACCTCTGTGATTGCCAACAAGGGTTTTGCCACCAAGTACTAAGTCGAAGGGGTCAAATACTTATTTCCCTCATTAACATGCAAATCAATTTATAACTTTTTTGAAATGCGTTTTTCTGGATTTTGTTGTTGTTGTTCTGTGTCTCACTGTTAAAATACACCTACCATTAAAATTATAGACTGATCATTTCTTTGTCAGTGGGCAAACATACAAAATCAGCAGGGGATCAAATACTTTTTTCCGTCACTGTATGTTAGCCTTGTGTTCATCACTTGATTCTGACCACTTCTATTCTGTCCCTCTCCTAGGCCCTGCTGTTGTGCCCCCTCAGTACTATGGCGTTCCATGGGGTGTGTATCCAGCAAATCTGTTTCAGCAACAAGCAGCGGCTGCAGCTGCCAACAACTCTGCGAACGCCCAGGCTGCCAACCAGGGACAGGGGCAGCAACAAGTAGGCACTAAAATATTCCTTCTCTTATTTAGAAATGCATTTTAAGCTGCCACCAGATCTCATTTTCATTATGGGCATCCTGCTGGGTTATCTTAATATGCATTAAGACACAAAGGTCAAGTATTTAAACACAAGCTCTGTCCTCTGGTGGCTGGGGAGCCAGAGAATAGATACAGATGAGAAGAGGATATGTAGTCCATAGGTGCATTAATGCACTAATTGGCTTTCAGTTGTCCTCTCCTCTCTCTCATGGTTCTTGTGATAGAAAGACCTAGGAACCAGTCTGCACTGTGCTGTGCGTCTTCAGGACACTGCTGCCCCACTCCTGTCTATTGACTTGTTAGTGTGTGTTAATGGTCGGTGGCTCTTCATTCCTGTCGCAGGTTATGCGTGCGGGAGGCAGCCAGCGTCCTCTCACCCCCGGCCAGGGCCAGCAGGGCCAGCAGGCTGAGTCTCTGGCTGCGGCTGCAAACCCAGCACTTGCCTTCGGGCAGGGGCTAGCCACGGGGATGCCAGGTCAGTTCTTCAGGGCAGGTAAAGATGCTTCTTTTACAGACCAGCTTGCTCTGCTTAGTAGTAGTTTGGTGCCTTAATGGATAGTATATACAAAGTTATTAAATGTTTATCTAGTTGCAGTAAATAAGTGTTTGGCAAGTGCAAAAATTGGCCTTTGAAATGTCTTTAAATTCTTAATAAATATTGTATACAATACTTATAGATGTAAAATGATTTAATTCATTAGGCACATTGTGTTCTTTTGTGTATGTGAAGAGATGTCTGTAAAAATTGGCTTTGTCACTATACTGATCTTCTTATCCCCACAGGCTATCAGGTTTTAGCCCCAGCTGCCTATTACGATCAGACTGGTGCCTTAGTGATGGGCCCGGGAGCTCGGACGGGACTCAGTGGACCCATGAGATTGGTGGCTTCCACACCAGTCATTATCAGCTCTGCGGCTGCTCAAGCAGGTGGGTCACCTTCTCCATTGCTGTGGTCAGGCTTGCAGCCGTGCTAAACCATCACTACCACAGGAATTGGGCAATACTGTGACATTTTAAATGTATTGGAGTAATGTCATCCCACCCCTAGCGGCCTTCACTATGTCTTCTGTTTATAATCCTAACCTCATCACCTTATTGGTTTCATTTATGGTACGAACTCGTCCTATTTTCTCTGCTCTGAGTCAAGGCTGTTTTTCTAGATGAAATTACATCAGTTAAATGTCTGAACAGCCCTAATTCTGAAAATGCATCAGCCTTCTTGCAGTGGTAGTGTGGAAAAGAGTTCATAGAAAAATGCTTAGTGAAAAAGCTTTTATTCCCCCATTCATTGCTGGCTTATGTTTGATAGGATGGGTACATTCTTAAAAAAAAAAAAAAAAAAAAAAAAAAAAAAAACAGCATAAAATGACTACTGTAATACTGGCTTGAGAAATTGAAGAAATGTAAATGCCGCTCCTTCGTATTCTTGGTACCTTTTGTCAACACCATGTCATTAGTGTCTGTCTGGTCTTGTTGCCGTAGCTGCAGCAGCCTCCGCATCGGGGACAGGAAACAACCTGGCAGGAGCTGCCAATGGGCTTTTCCGTCCCATCAGCTCTCAGCAGCAGCAGCAGCAGCAGCAACAGCAGCAGCAGCCGCCCAACAGCAACATGCAGTCCAGCTCCTTCTATGGCAGCAGCTCCATGTCCAACAGCTCCCAGAGCAGCTCCCTGTTCTCCCACGGGCCGGGCCAGCCTGGAAACACCTCCCTTGGCTTCGGGAGCAGCAACTCCCTGGGAGCTGCCATTGGATCAGCACTCGGGGGCTTCGGATCAGCAGGTCTGCTGCTGACATTCCAGAGAGCTGCTGGTTTAATTTTGACTTTTGAAATAGTGTATAGACCTACAGTGTGATTGCATGTGCCAGTGTAGAGCTGTAGACGCATGCATTTACTGGAATAACTGCGTTCAGGGGTTAAATATTGTAAATTACACTATAGCGGCTCATCAGTTTTATACAGATATTTATTGTGGCATCACCGCTCAGTGCAATACCCTGACAGTGAATTTCCTTGTGTCTTCAGTTGCCAGCTCTGCCAGCAGCAGCACCTCCCGGAGAGATTCCCTGTCCGCCAGCTCGGACCTGTACAAAAGATCTGGCAACAGCCTGGCGCCCATTGGGCAGCCCTTTTACAACAGCCTGAGCTTCTCCTCCTCTCCCAGTCCCATCGGCATGCCCCTGCCCAGCCAGACCCCCGGACACTCCCTCACCCCGCCGCCATCTCTCTCCTCCCACGGCTCCTCCTCAAGTTTACATCTAGGTATGTCCAACACCGGTGAGGTTACGGGCCTTCACTTCTTAGATCCCAGTAAGTTAAACGTACCAGCTGCTCACTTGTCTGTCGCTTTTGTATGCATCGTTTATCCTAGTGTTTATTATGAATGTAGAATTCAGGATGTGTTGTGTTGTGTAAGCGGGGTTGCAAATAAGCAGCCTGAGCTAGTTTTTTGGAGAAAAGGCAATTGGAATTAATTGGTATTTTAACTAGGTTTTATGTTTATGCAGACTTAAGGTGACAAAGCTAAAACCTAAGCACATGCCTCTCTGTAAAAAGCAAAAATAAATGTTGCATTTAAACACAATTATAAAACATTTTATATGGAACACACAAAAACACAAGTTTTTCTCCAGTGGGGAAGAAAATAGACAATTATGTAAAACTTTCAATTTAACAGAAGTATTAAAAACTGGCTGTTAGTTTTTCGTCTTCTGTAAAAGAGGTGATGCATGTAACTTGATTTTTAAGGTTTTATGAATGAACCTCAGATTGCATCTTCCCACTCAGTTTTTTTGTTTTTGTTTTGTTTTGCTCTGTTTTCTGCTGTAAAAGGAGGGCTTACCAATGGAAGCGGCCGCTACATTTCTGCAGCCCCCGGCGCCGAGGCGAAGTACCGCAGCGCCGCCAGTACCTCCAGCCTGTTCAGCTCCAGCAGCCAGCTCTTCCCTCCGTCTCGACTCCGCTACAGCCGCTCAGACATCATGCCCTCCGGCCGCAGCAGGCTGCTCGAGGACTTCAGAAACAATCGCTTCCCCAACCTCCAGCTGAGGGACTTGGTCGGCCACATAGTGGAGTTTTCCCAAGACCAACACGGATCCAGGTACATTTGCAGTCGGTGATGCCGAATAAAATATTTGTGTGTGTGGGAGAGGTGTAGTAATCTGACGCTTCTATTTGTCACAGATTTCACAGATTTTTGGTAGTTAGTTAAGGTTGGTAGTTAAGGTGGAGTAAAATTGAACTTGTCAGTAATTAGTGCCATGTAAAAGACACTGCCTATAACAATGAAGCATAATACAGGTGAGCTGTGTGAAGCAGGATCAGTGTAACACCTACAGTTCTGTGTTGTTCAGCCTCATCTTTTCAGTAATTTCCCATTTTTAATTTGCTATACTCAGGGTACTAAAGAGTGGAAGATCCACTGCCAGCTTTCACAGAAGCCTTACACTAACGCATTTTAATGTAATCTCAGTGGGATTTGAATACCACCACAGTGTTAGTCTCCTTAGAGACTCGGTGGAAATATCGAACTCTTCAGATAATGTAAAAGAAACTGTCATGCCTTTATTACATTTTTTTACATTCAGAAATTTACATAAAATGGCTTGTGTGTGCTGCCTTTCACTGCAAAATGATTGTAGTAACCGCATTAGCCTGGCAGGAGGAATGGCTCCATACCAAATTATATACACCAAACATTGATTGTGCATTACACAGTATGTTTTCAGTAGTTTTGTCATATGGTAGGGAGAGTTTGAGAAGCATTGCATTGCTGTTCAACAGACCACATTTGTTAGAATTTCATGTGTAATTTGTTTACTTTATTTTGCTTAGGCTGTGCTGTACCGTAGGGAAATAACAGCTGCTTTAGCGACTGTATGATCGTCTTCTCATTCTTGTGCCGTTGATCAGGTTTATCCAGCAGAAACTGGAGCGCGCCACCCCTGCAGAGCGGCAGATGGTTTTCAGTGAAATTCTGCAGGCGGCCTACCAACTGATGACGGATGTTTTCGGCAACTATGTGATACAGAAGTTTTTTGAGGTAATGAATTGGTGTGAGTTAGTTCTACAGGACCTTCCCCTTACTCAATTTTTATTTTATGGTGTTTTACAACTTTTTAAATGTTGATGCCAGATGGTGAAATGATGGTTAAAAAATAACCAAGGTCAGTCACTGAGTCAGCGATTTACCTAATTTTGAGGTACAGTTATGTGTAACTGGTTGTTTCTGAAGTTAATGTTGTTTTTCTCTTTCTGCAAGTTTGGAAGTATTGATCAGAAGCTGTCTCTGGCCACTAGAATCCGCGGCCACGTTCTTCCTCTCGCTCTGCAGATGTATGGCTGCCGTGTGATTCAGAAAGCCCTCGAGTCAATCTCCTCAGACCAGCAGGTAATTGTAAGTTAGAGCAAATTTTTTGTATTTCTCAAATACAAAATTAGTGCCATATTTTAGCATCTTAGTTTAAGTATACATCTTTTTTTTTTTTCCTTTGGTTTTCATGCAGTTAGAGGCTGTAATGATATCAGCTAGGCCATCAAAAGATCGCATTTTGAAATTCTTGATTGCTAAATCTCAAAGGGATGGAAGACTGAACATGGTGAGAGTGAGAGGCAATCATAAATGTTGACCGTATTCAGTACATGAGATTTGAGCCTCTGTAATGATTTACAATGTATTTTTGTGGGGGAATTCCTGTACCTGTGCAAAAGTTTGTAACTGTAATCTGTGAACTGCTCTCTCCAGAATGAAATGGTCAGGGAACTGGATGGTCATGTCCTCAAGTGTGTGAAAGATCAGAACGGGAACCACGTTGTGCAGAAGTGCATAGAGTGTGTCCAGCCGCAGGCCCTGCAGTTCATCATAGATGCGTTTAAAGGACAAGTAAGTATTGACCGCCTGTTCCTCAGACACTCTGCTGTTCTGCCTCTGTCTTCTAGTGATTGTGTGAGTCTCCCAAAGTAAGTTTTTTTTATATATAGATAGTGTGCAGTAAAAGTATACTCAGCCAAATCAACTAATAAACACAGTAATGCTCAAACTGGTGGCTAGATGCTTTTGCAGTCTCACTGCACTCAACCTAGTCCTTTCTGACAGGAGTGCGTTTGTGTCGGGTTCACTTCTCAAGTGTGCTTTGCTTTGCCCTTCGAAGGTGTTCGTGCTGTCAACCCACCCGTATGGCTGCCGAGTCATCCAGCGCATCCTGGAGCACTGCACCCAGGAGCAGACCCTGCCCATCCTGGAGGAGCTGCATCAGCACACCGAGCAGCTTGTACAGGTGAGCGCGCGTGGGGACCCGCAGCACTGGGGCCCTGACGGGGGTTTGGGGCCGCACATGGGTGTGTAGTCGCGGAGGGGGCAAACTTAAAATAAAATGTCTTTCTTTTAACAGAATTTACAGCATTTTTATCTACGTAAATTTTAGTCATGCTTGTACATTTGTTTTCCACTTTTTCTCCTGACAATTGTGCTTCACTCACTTGTTTTGTTGATCACTGTCATATTTGCCATTGAAAGCATGTTTCCATTTTCCAATGGCATATATATATATATTTTTGGGGGGGGTTTAGAAATGTACTCCACTTGTAAAATGCATGCCTGTTTTTGTAGAAATACAAGAAGTGCTGTTTAGCTAAAGCCACAACTGTTGCACCTAGACTAGCAATGCCATTTGCATTTTAAGTAGGGGGGTGTTGATTTTTAAAGAAGTATGTGCATGTTTTCTGTTTGCATGTTATGTTTACATAGTGTTGTATATTTTTTAATTATGGACAATTTGTATTTCTGAAATGTCCCCATAATTTTAAGTTATATTCATGCTACAAAACAGTGCATCGTTTCTTAAAACAAAAGTGGAACCATTCTTATAAAACACCCCTTATTTTATCTAGAAATATCAAGGAGTTTCATTGGAGATGACATCCAAAACTTTTTATACAGTGTCAAGTGATGCCCTATTCAAGGTCAGAGCAATTACATTCTCTAAACAATTGGAGGATTTTTCTAATTCCCTCAATTTCTCAAATCTTTCAGTGCTTGAAAAGATGTTTGTTGTAAATAGCATTGCACAATCTGGAACAACGTGATCCTTCTCAAAAAGGAAGAGCCCTTTTTCTCTGAAGTGTTACTGGTAGCGTCCTTGTTTGTATTGCAGTAGGAGTGATCATAATGGCAGATCTAGAATTAACTGAATTACAGAGCTTTTCTGTGTGTTATAACGGATAGTTGCCAGTAACACTTCGTAGTTAGAGTATGACAACTACAGTAAGTGCAAACGTGTAGGCTTCATTTGAGAAACTATTTCCAGTGAGACATCGTCCTATTTGGCATGTAGCTTATGGCATTACATATTTAATGATATTTGTGTTAAGTCTTCAGGATTTCTTATGGTAATGCTAGTCTTATCAGTTGGCTCAGCGTGGCTACACAATGGCACTGGAGGCCTACAGTCCTGCAGGTTTTATAGTTCCCTCTATCCTCACTTGCTGGTAATAACATGCTCGGGTGAAACAAATACCGAAGGGCCACCAGCTCTGCGGCACCAGGATTGCCCTAAACTGCTATACTTGAAACATTGGTCACTACTCTTATAATACTTCATGCTATTGAGAGCTTTATCATGATAGTCACCTTGTGTATATACAGAAAAATCAGGGATCTTCTAGTGAAGTTGAAGACTTCCATCCTACTTGACATTTTTGGTGTGATTGATTTATTTGTATTAATCAGATCATTTTAAATCTATTAAAGATATAAACAACATTAATTGAACTTACTGTTGTGTCTGTTAAATTTCACATCATGCCAATTAGGACCATTTGGATCAGATGGGTAGATTAAAATGAACCCTAATCTTGTAGCTTATTACTCTGTTGCTGTTGTGGCATGAAATGCTCCTTTTAGACAGTATAGACCATTGTTGAAAGTAATTTATTAAGGTTTCAATTTTTCTTTTGTCATATTCCTAAACCACAAGCCATGGGTATCATATTAGTTTCTTTTGAAAGTTCCACTCATCTCTAAATGTCTGTGAAATTGTCAGTTGCATGCCATGGCATCCATATGCATTTACATTGTGCTCCTGTCATATAGTGGACATCATTTGTATGTATAGCCATGTCTGTTAATTCCTCCACCAGTGCATTTTATACGACAGCCCATAAACCCAAAATAACTAAAAACTACTGTGCAATAGGTGCTCTGTTCCTATCCTCTATTAATATAATGGTATTGAGATGGTTTGTGTGAATGGGATATTCTATATTTCTGAGGGATGACTTCCTCTAGATTTTAATGTGCAGTTAACTTGTTTGTATGTCTGAATCTTGGTATTATACTGGCCCTGGGGGATTGTTATTGCAGTTGCTCTTGCATTTGTTAGATCTTAATGTGGAAAGAATGGTCAGCAGGTCTATCAATGTTTGAAGCATAAAACAAGCAACAAATTAAGAAAATAACATTACTGTCCACCCAACAGGATCAGTATGGCAATTATGTCATACAGCATGTTCTCGAACATGGCCGCCCTGAAGATAAAAGTAAAATTGTAGCTGAGATCAGAGGGAAGGTTTTAGCCTTGAGCCAACATAAGTTTGCAAGGTAAGTTAACAGCCTGGCCTTGCATTGTTTTTCTCTTAAAATGCTCAAAAAAATCAAATCACTCCATGAATTGCTAACGCTGATTCACCAGAATGTATGGAAATGACTGATTCACATTTAAATACTGTCCCCTTGTGGTCTGAAATGGAAATAACTTGAAATAAAGGGAATATGTTCAAATATAAGTAGTGTACCACATATTTGAGAACACATTAAACCATGTAAAAAATGTAGAGTGAATGTACTTTTTATGAATCGCTGCTAATTTAGTCGTGGTGTCGCATCTTAAGGAAAAGATGGGTCAAAGTTCTTAGAAAGGCAGTTCAAAGGGCCATGAAAGAAAGACATGAGGATTGCACATAAAACAATCTGAATTGTTCCGAAAATCTCATTTGAAGTTGTCTAAAGCCTTAACCGCTAACCCTTTTGTCAACGTGCCATGGTGATTGTTGTTTGTAAACCTGTCTTTGTTTCTGCTGTTTTTGTCAGCAATGTGGTGGAGAAGTGTGTGACCCACTCCTCCCGTGCAGAGAGAGCTTTGCTGATTGATGAGGTTTGCTGTCAGAATGACGGCCCACACAGTGCCTTATACACCATGATGAAAGACCAGTATGCCAACTACGTGGTGCAGAAGATGATTGACATGGCAGAACCAGCTCAGCGCAAAATTATCATGCACAAGGTAGGTGTCCATTTTTTATTTTTCCATCAGTTATATGGAAAATGTGAAGCATCCATTTCTTACTGTGTACCCCCCCTCCCTTCCTCTTTCCCCTGTTAATAAACTGTACTTTTAGTATATTGTGCAATGAAGGATTGGTCATCTTAGTCTAGCCCCTGTGAAGTGGATTATCATCGTTGCTTTCCAGTCAGTAGTCCGACAGGATGTTACTACACTCTGAATAATATATCCTGTGCATTTGGGAAAACTTTTTTTTGCTTTGTTTTCAATTTGGCAGAGCAAAGGGAAGATGTTTAACCAAATAAAACCATAAACAATGCAGCCTTGTCTTTATGTTGCCCATAATACTAGTTTTATTTATAACATCTTAAGGTGTCCTGTTAAATATATTTTGCTTTGTTTTGCACACTTGGAAAGGTATCCCATTGGTATTGAAGTGTGCAGTGCATGACTTGCCCCCTTCGACTGCTGCTGGTTGTAGAGAGACGGCCTCTGTCCTTTTGTAACTACCATTGTATGCAAACACTGACTGTTGTTTTTACAGATACGGCCTCACATCGCAACTTTACGCAAGTACACCTATGGAAAACACATCTTGGCCAAACTGGAGAAGTATTACATGAAGAACAGCACTGACCTAGGGCCGATTGGTGGACCAACAAACGGGCTGATATAGGAATGTACGCAGTCGACTTCAGCCCTTCAAGGTGTTTGATGCATCCAATCAGTTGAGAGGAATTACCAAAAATCAACTTAACCTAAGAATGTTGTGACTTCTCTCTCCCTTCACGTTGTTTTAGGCCACTTGAGCAGTCCTCGTCTTGTTTTGGTATATGGCTACACTTCCAGCACACTGCCAGAGATTTATCAGATTGCTATGCTGGGTAAAGCACAGAATGCTTGTATATGATGTAATTGTATCAAATTAGTTGTCACATATTTTGTAAATTTTTACCTTGTAAATTCACTGTAAAAATATGGGTAGTTTTTAACTAAGAAAATTGGTATTCTTACAATACACCAGCAAGTGTCTTGATAAGTCTGCTGGCATGACAGCACAACAGAGATCCCTCATTTTATATATAAATATATATACAGTATGTATTCTGCTTCATCTCTGTTGGGGGTGGCTGACAGGAACAAATGTAAGCAATTTGTAGATACAGAACACAAGGTTAAGTTGTATTTTGGTAGTTCACATTTTGTAACTTTTTCATGGAAAGGGCAAGAGTTAGCATAAGTCTGTTAGAGAATATAATATTAGCAATCATTTTAATGATTTACGATCATCTCATTTGGTGGAACTGTCAATGTTCAGTAGTTTGAGATGAACACTGCCCGATTTATATTATTTTTATGCAGCAAGCAATTCAGTGATGTATAGCAGCTTTGTATATAAGTAAATATTTAATCGTTGCAAAAGGTAGAGGATAAAATCATGATGGTACTTCCATACCTGCAGTAATAAAAAATAAAAAAACGTATAAAAACTGAAAATCTGGAGGGGGTGTTTAGTTTTTGTTTCTCCCCCCATTTATAAAGTAACATTTGAGCATATTTTGAATTTTAAATCAAGCTGGATGTTCCCCCACCCCCCCATACAGAATTGTCAAGAGTATGAAGGTCTAGACGTGTTTTTCTGCTTTGAAATGTAAAATGCAAATCGTGAGCAGAGTTAGGAATTTAAAGGGGCCATCAAAAGTTATACTTGATAGCTCATTGTAAGGCATGCATGATTATTCAAATAGCCATTGTTTTTTGCTTCATAAATATTTAGTGTATATGTCTAGTTATTTACATAGATGTAAGTTTACAGTTTCGAATTTAAAAAAGAAAAATCAATCTTGTTTCAATGTTTATCACAAGCCTTGCTAGCTTAGTAGTGATGCTTATTTTGTTTGTACAGTTGTACATTTGTAAACCTTGATGCTGTAAATGTGATGTCTTTTACCCTTTTGAGAAAAAACGCAAAAATTTGCATTTTAGTGTATATTCACTACCCCACCCCTCTCCCATGGCATATAGTGTTGTATACTGTAAATTTCTTTGGATCAAGAGTGATTTTTAAAAATTCTATCTTTATATGGCTTCAAAATATGAAATTGCATTCTTTTTATCTATTGTTAGGAACAGTAGCTTTTGTTTATACATATAGTTGTTAAATATTCTGTTAATATGGTAATTTTGACAAATTATACAGTCATAACTTCAGTACTCTGCGCTTAGAATCAAAAGGACTGGACAACATTTAGTTACCATGGAAACTTTCCATCTAACGTGACAGGACTTTTTTGTACAGAGGAGTACTGTATTTTAAAACATCTACTAACTTGTAAGTGAAAATGTATGATATTGTCAATTATATTCATTTGAACATATGAGGTTGTAACACTAACAAAAGTGATGTACATTTACAGGCGGCCTTATGTACATTTCCCGAAGTAATAATGATAAAAGGATCCTTCTTTTGCAGGCAGAATTGTGACAAGATATGTATAATTAAACAATTCTTTGTAACCTTTGACTCTGGATATATTTTGAAAACCGGTTTGTAAATTCAGTTTCCAAACGTTTTAAAAGTTTGCTTTGTATTTTACTGGCTTTTAGTAGTCAGCTTTTTGTACAGAAGATGACAAATTTTTGAATGTTATGGAGGTTTTTATTACCAATTCTGTTTCAAATCCCTTGGATTAGATGCCTATGGGTATTGAATATTTTTTATGATTATTTGGGGCTGTTCTTTCAGAAGTTCACTTAACTACATCTATGTTTAGGGAACTGACAAATTATGTATATTTTGTTTTAATATAACAGCCTTAATTGTAGCATTTTTTTGATGCCCATAGTCTGTAACCTCATTTTGTGTGAAATGTCCTGATGCAAACCAGGTAACTGTTACAATCTGTCGTGTGGTTTATTAGGACTCCATCTGAGCTGTTCTAGATGTGAGGGGAGCACAGCCCTAGTTTCCATGGCAACTATTTATTTACTGTGTAGGGACTGTGACGCTGTGGTTTCCTTTTGGTTCGGTGTTCAGGAGCCATGGTCGTACTGATCAGGAACTTCACAGTTGTGACAAAACCACTGAGCTTTTCCTCCAATCTTTTCTTTAACACATGGTTTGTATATGGACCAGTTTATCTGTCTTTCATGTGTGATTCAATCTGCTATCAGGCTCCATGGCTGTTCTGATGGAAATTGTTATTCAATAATTTGTATATGCTGTATAAAAAAAAAAACAAGAAATGTGAATAACATTGTATGAAATAAACTCGGTCATGTGTTTTCTGTAGGAAAAAATGCCCATTGTTTTGAAAAGTACAGTAAAACGACAAGAATAATTGAAAGATCTACTGAGAAGTATTTCATAAAAATAAACACTTCCTTGCTCATATGAGAATAGTTTGCTTTATAGCATTCTGGAGGTCAACTCAAATGTAAGGTTTTAGGATTTCAAAGTGGCCTAATTGTGAAGGGTTCTTACTTAGTAGTTTGTGGTAGTCTCTGTAAGCAGTCCTGTGGCATCACTTTAAAGGCAGCTCACATCTCCAACACTCTCTCATATGCTCTCTGCTCCATAGACCTTTAAATTTCTGACATCTTGCTCCATACTTTATTTAAATTCAAATCCTCAGGCAATGTTCCTCTATAATGTGTAATTGGCTATGGAAAAAATAACTTATAGTTCAGTTAATATCCTTTGCTCAGTTCCTTTCAGTACAAATGTGCACATTCCCTGGCCCCATAATCCCATGTTAGGCAAACTCTAAAGACAACTTGAATTTCTCTATCAAATAGGGAGGGATAGAGCAGTCCTTTCGTTCTGTTTTCTAGCTCTCCCACCTCAGCAGGGATTATTGGCAGTGGGCACCACATGCACACTGTACACACAGCCCATAGCGGCTCAGTGGGGTTTAGTCCTGGTGCCCATGGCACATGTAATAAGTACACAATTGTTAAAACCCAAAAACAGTAAGGTTAATTTCACTCAAGTCATAGTATCACTGTGTAAGGTATTTATTTTACAAAGTATGTATTTATACAGAACTACTGATCAATTGTGTGCAGTCTGTATGGTACTTGCACAGCCTTTTGCAGTTTTTAAGTAAAACCTACAGGTGGCACTGATGTTGTGTCCCATCAAATGTATCGATCCTAGTTTTACACCTAGACGCATTTAATAGTTGGTTCCCTGCTGGTAAATTGAGGATCATTGTAATAACTTAAGTGTTATTCTTAAAACATTGGACTTTTAAAATTATTTATATTACAATCTTTATTAAATCCATATATGGCTTTGTTTTTAAGTATATTTACTGCTACACCAAATACATTGTGTACACTAGTTTCTTCACAGCAGCGGTTATCACACTTTCAAACATACAGGGACAATAATGAAGGGAAATTACTGTAACCCTGTGGACCTGATCAGCAGCATCTTCTAGCTCCTGAAAGGACAGTTCAAAAGATCAGTGGATTATAGATCTTCACACATTGAAGTGCTTTATCTTGTCTGACTACAGGAGTGGGAGGGTCTGTTCAATAACATCTTTTCTAGAGTCTGTTTTATTGAAAGAGTAAGTATGCCTGTTGATGAATGCATTTTTTTTTTTTTTTTTTTTGTGTAGATGTTTTTCTCTAGATAACTCTAGCTTACATGGGACTTGACTGATAAAATTACCCTTTTTCTCACAGGTGTGATGAAATATTGAGTGGTGTTGTGTGGTGCAGCAATTACAGTTTCTCTCCTCTTAAACTGTAATGACTTTGAATTACAGTTATTTCATAAAGAATGATTTCCTGGGGTGTGTACGGTATTTAAGTGGGATAAAGAAACAGTGAGAAGTATTTTTTTTTTAATATAAAGCTGTCCATAACCTACATTTATGTGGTTGGCTGGGGTAATTGGAAAAATGTGAAAAGACAGGTGGGCAGCGTACCTATTTTTCTTCATATATATATAGTTTTATCATGCAGCGGAAAACTATAAATCTATGGCTTTGTGTTGTAGTTTCTTGAATGTGGAAGAAAATGTAGTAAACCAAACAGAACATGAAAATAAATAGTAGTAATAAAATTCAGAGGGGGTTGTATATGTACATTGTTTAGCAACCAAATGTCAAACAATTTAGAACAACTAGTGTGGAAAGTCCTATAGATTTAATTTTTTTACCTCGACAATTAATGTTAAGATTTTAGGAAGTTTATTTAAAAAAAAATTAAAACGTGCACAAACAAAAGAGTTAAGAGATGGAACGTTTCCTATACATTCATGATGGATGTCTGATTGTTCACTGGTTGTACCAAGTGATTAAATGTGTGGTTAAATAACCTTTGGTTATTTCTGAGGTCTGAGGGAAAATCTCAAAATTATCTGAACTTCATTTTCATTGTCTTGTTCTCTTGTCACATGATCTAATGTGACCTCAAATAGGCTCCTGTCTTTGAAGTTGCTTTGCTGGGAACAGGGACTGTTCATTTGCTTTCAATTTTATCTTGCTGGGAACAGACCCCAACCAAGCTGATTTGCAGCTGCTTAACAGTTATAAACGGGAGAAGAACACAGATTGACGGCAGGTGAAGAATGTGTGCTCTGGGAACCTAACCTGCAATGTCTTTGTGTCGGGACAGTGTAGGAGTGCAGTAAATTATCGTGCAGTGTGTAAGCTTGCGTCTCCAGGTTTGCAAAGGAACCCTCCACCCCCAACCCTTTTTTATGATGAAGAAAAGGGTTCAGACATCTGATAAACAGAGACTACTTCATTCTGCTGCTGTTCCCAATTACACATGAAATAGCCTGTGTGGGATACATCATTAAGAATAAAATACAAAGCCACATGGAATAAATGAAGAACAAAAAAAAAATATCCCCAGTAACCCCCAGGCAACACAATCCACTACCACATCTGCTGTCTGAAATCACTCAGAAGTCAACATGACTCATTTGTGTGTGTGTTAGTGTGTGCATGGTGTTCTTTATCTAAATATATACAAAGCTGTGCTTTCCTGCTTTGTGAAATTTAACTTCAAATGATTTCTTGTACAACTTCATAGATCCCAGGTTCATCCAATTTATCTTCATATATATTTTTTTATGTTATTGTTTATTTGCAGCCAGGAATTGTGCAGCTCAGCAGTGATAATAATGTAGGTTCACAGATTTTTTATAAAAGCCCTTTTTAGGTGTCTTGTAGATGTAACATGATGCCTCATTGAAATGTCTGGACAGTGTCACCAAGTGACTCACTGGAGGATAGAGAGGAGACCCAAACAAACTAGGGCTGAACCGCAATATCCTTTATTTGCCATGGGAAAAGTAGCTGATGCATTACTGACGTTCTACCTAGATTTCATCAATGCAGGGTGGTGGCAACAAGGAAACGGGGAATTGCTCTAAAAACATGTGCATTATCTCTACTGCATATCTCCTAATGTACACACACGCATGCACAAATCTGAAAGAAAAGGAAAGAGTCAGCAACACTGTCACACCCTCACAAAGTTGCACTCATAGTCTGCATTTGCTGTGGGGGAAATACCATTCTGCATAATGGTCCTCTGGCCCACATCCTGTCCTGTTCAAGGATCCGATTTATAAGAATTAAGCCCACCTATCCTTGCTCCGTTTATGTATTTATTTTCCTGTTCTGGTTAACATAACCAGTAACTTCGTCTTCATGGAGCCAATTCATGGACTGTCTGGATTCAAAGAATTGGCACAGATGGGGAAGCAAGTCTCATAAAGCAAGTGGTATCAGACGGATGCATCGACAACCAATCAACGGACGTTAATGTTGGTTATCCATGCGGATTGTGCTCTGGTTATTACTGGCAGGCTTGTAGATGTTAGTCTAACGCTGATGGATGCTTTTTCAGAGACTTGTCACAATTCTGAAGAACACAGATTTCTGAAGAATGTGTATTATGTATTACATTTTCTAAATGTAAAGAGATCGCACATATTACACTACTAGGAATGCACGTATGTGGCTCTTCATTCTAATAATATTTTTATATAGTCTATTATTGTCCTTCATGATTGTATGATGCTGCTGGGCAGAATGTGTGGTTTGAATTTGAAGGGGGTGGGAGACCAGATCTGGACTGCAGTTGGTCAGCCAAGGCATCCGACAGGATTATATTGCAATTTGGAGCTTCAAACCCACCTATTAGTCATTAAAAGTCACCAGCTGTGCCTGTGTGTGTTTTTTTTATTTTAGCAAGGACCAGGTAGACTTGAAATAATGAGGATTTAGTCAGTCTATGGTCAAAAACAAAAAAAAGTCCTTCCCACCATTCTTTCACTTTAAATTGGTTTCACAGACAACGGAATCAAAGCCATATAAGGGTTGCTATCAGAATTGTTAGATAAGAAAACCCATATACATTTTCTTTTCATAAGCAAATAGAGTTAATATAAACAGATTGCAATGTAAACCAGTCCTGCAGTTGCCTGGAGACTGCTTGCTTTCTTGCTTCATATTGGACAGTGAGAAACCTGTCCTAAGGAAGGATGATGATGATGATGATGTTGTTATTATTATTATTAGATGAAGAAGAGAGAATCTTGTTCATCATCAAAAGCTTTTCTATGATTATAGTTTATATTGAATTCATACATGATTTCAATGTTGATGAACGAATGTCTCCTGTTTTCAGTACTGAATGTTCCTTCACTTGATTTCCATTTGTGTCCTCGGGTCATTGCATCAAGCATCCCAGAGCAATATACAAACCACAAAGCAGCGTAGCTCCTGTCTCAGGGAGTGTGTGTTTTGTGTGTGTTTTTTGCTTAGGTTTGGACTAGAGTGACTCTGATGTTCAATCTGAATTTGTACCAGATGCTGTACTGGATACCGGAGGATTAAATTATATAGCTAATGCATTATTTGCTTTTAATCACCCAACTCTACAAAATGTTAATATTTTAATAATAATATGTGAGGAACTAATATCATACTAATAACACATCCTATCATGTAAATCAGTGCTCCCCACATGTGCATTGTTGAGAACTAATTCCAGAACACTGAGTCCTACCAGCTGAACTCCCTACTTCATGTATTTTCTTCCTTTTTTTAAAACAGAACAATTACATCATCATAAGGGTAATTCATTTTCATTTCTACTTTGCTTCTCAGTGTATGGTACTAATTTTTTATGTTAAGAGAAACATAGACCCCAGCCTTAGGTTTGTTTGCACTCAAACATTTAATTATAGGATGCTTTAAATTGAAGAAGAACAGAAAGGTGCCATTTTATTCAAATACATGTTACTGTGTGTATTATATGCAAAGGATAACAGCTGTCTGTGTAGTGCTGATACCATTTATAACACGTACTGTGTTATTGTATGGGTATGCTGTATTATCTACAGAGTGTTAAGAAACATAACATAGATAGAAAAATAGAAAACCCAAAGTCCAGTGCATGTCAGTATATGATATATCAATAGGTAAATGTCCCTGATATTAACTACTCCTATAGTTTGGAGAATGACAAATAATAGCCAATGATAAACTTCAACTCTCTACAACTAAATTATCTGTAACATTGAATTATTATACATGTTTTGTTTTGTTTTCAGTCATTCAGTCAAAAAAAAAAACAATACTGAAGCCAGTGCTATCATATGCATTTATACTGTTTTTCATTAACACCTGGTGACACCAATGTAGAGACAATGCATTTGTCATTCATCCAGGTGAGAGTGTGTTCACCCCAGCTTGTGCATGAAGTCTTCAGTTAGAAAAGTACAAAACAGATGGATGGCTTTTCTTCCCAATTATCCCACCACTATTTGCTCATACTTTTTTATGTCTCTTTTGTTCCATGAAATGATAACACGAGCTCCTGCTATAAAGATCGTGTGATATTTATACTCTGGCGTTAGCAGAATATCATATATCTCTGGTGACATTTAACTCGAAATTAACACAAATATGAGGTGAGCTGTCAGCATCACCAGCTCACGTGCTCTCAGACACGTTTCCTGCTGTTGAAAGAAATCTCGGTGAAGGTGTGTTAACTAGAATGTAGGCTCTCATAGGTATTAGTATACTTAACATAGTAATTCCCTTTAGATGGTTAAAATTAGTTTTTTTGTATTATCTTATAAACATTAGCGCTGATAATCTTTACATTTGCCCTGTGGAGAGTTCAAATCTGAGAGTGTTGTGTTCACATTGCAACGACATGTCTGTTATTATTGCACCAAATTATTACCGAAAAGTAAGAGTTCTGTTTCCATAACAACATTTCAGTATTAAACCTGTAGAGGTAAGACCGAGAGATAATTTATTCACAGAATTGTTTTTTTCTTTTCTTTTCTTTTTCAAGACACTTGTGTAAGTCATGTTAAATGCCTGAAGAAAATTGCCTGCAGTGTGTCTGGCCTGTTTTATAAACAGTAATTGAAAAATGTAGATCAAACTTTTGTAAGAAAAACACCAAAAAAAGGCTGTACAACAACAGTGTATCCCTTTGTTCCTTAAGCAATATGTCATTGCCATTGTTTCAAGAAATATGCAACTTTAATTAATTAATATTATTAAAGACAATAGTGTGACCCCAAGAGTGGAGTTCTCAGGGTTCTAAAACTGTTACATATGGTTCTAATGTCACCTTGTGTGAACTTTTCTGCCATATAGAACAATGATTTTAGCCATGCATCACAGATCTCCATCTCCAATGCTACTGATCACAAGGCAAGCAATGGAACACCAAGAGTGAAACCAAACCCCGTCAGGCCCAGACATGACATCCTGAGTTGCCCACAGCAACAATCCCACACAGGTATTGCATATAAATCCCATGGGCAGCAGACTGAAGGGCTGAGCGTGGTTTTGATTTAGGTCAACAGTAGGCAACATTATGCTCCCCCAAAATCTTTCTGCCATCACTCTTTCCATTATGGAATTGTTTGCATTTGGAAGGCCAGTGTTTCTGTCTAAAATTAACTCACAAGTCAACAGGGGTGCAGAATGGCCTTGACCAAAACAGTGCTAGGGAGCAGTCATCACACTTTCGTTGATAAGGATTCACACTCCCATGAACACCAGCATGGGTAGTAGATCTGCTTTAATCTGTCTCATAGTCTCTGGGATTAACTGAACTGTTAAGCAAGGTGTTTTTATGTTCTCAACTGGAAATTAATATAATTCCACAAACACTGACTAAATCCAGATTAATGTTTACTAAACAACCCTCACTTAATTTGAAACCCAGACATAAATAATGTTTTCCAAAATTGTGAAGAAACTTTAAATTACTGCAATGATAAATATTCATATACATGAAGACTATAAAAATTTAAGATCTTTACTGGGCTCCTTCTTGCTGACCAATGGTGTAGTTTGACTTTTTTTTTTTAACTCCAAAATGAAAGACAATTGAAACACACACATAAAGCTAATTAGTGTACTTGGAATGGGTTTGCTGTTGTCCCAGGGACTGCATACCGAATTTGCACCCTCGAGCTGATCAATTGAATGTGAGAATTCTCATAGTTGTTTCTGTGTGTGTGTGTGTCATCACCATCAACAACTTTGCACAACTAAGCATGTTGGATTTGTGTAATCTCCAGATGTCTGTCTGCTTTGCTAGACTTGCATCAGCTCTGTCTGTCTTGCGAAGTAGTAGGCCTAATCATGTTTATATAGGCATCATATTACAGCCATACATTACATTTTAATATACAAATTAGACGTGAATGGTTTGTTACACATTATCTAATAACTGAATCAGAAAACCAACACCAACTAGTATAGTTATACCAGAGTATTTTTAAGGCATTTCAATTTTTCAGAATTGTATTACATTTCTGACCAAGAGGCGTAATTGCCACCTTTCCCCTTAGTATCTGTGCCACTGTTATTATGAAATATGAAGGAGCAGAGGTAGGGATTTTAAAGTACACAACACTAAACACTAAGTACACCACCCTACACTTTACTGTGTTTTTAGCATGATACATCACACTACACTGTGTTGTGTTTTTGCCACAGTACAATGCACTACACTTTATTGCATCACCACTGTACTCCTCAATAGTCATTACCAAGTTTTTACCACAGTACACCACACTATACTTTACTGTATAAAAATGCTGAAAGGGACCAAATGTGTTGCTGCCTTGTCTGACTCATATTACGGTCCAGCTCAGCTTCTGTTCAGGTCGTCACTGCCACCCCACAGTGCACGAGGCCCAGCAGCAGCGGGGTAGCAGTGACGACCTACCTCTGCTTCCTATTCCATGGTAACGACTATTGCCTGCTGCTCTGCCACGGGTTTATCATGCTGCTACTGGGCCCTTCTCACCATCTCGGCTGCTGCCTCTAGTAGGGGGGTCCGTCCCTGTTCCCTAGTCGAACTGTAATCGGACGAGTTCTAGTCTCTCCTTCTGACTGGACTCGGGGAAGGCCAGCAATGCTGCTTCACAGAGTTCATGGAAGTACTCTGTATCGGTTTGTTCAGGTACGTCCTGTTGGACAGAAACCTCCACCACCCTACCTCGTCCTCAGGGCAGCCCCATTGAGACAGCCCCCCGCTCGAACTGTGCGTGAATGAGGTCTAGTGTCTCTTCCTTGCTCGTCCTGGGTTAGGCAACTGGGCCGTATCCCAAAGCTCCTGGAGGTAGTCACTCTCTGTCTGCTCAGGCTCCGGGTACAGCTCACAGAATTTAAACCTTTGTGAGTTTGAGTCTTCCTCACTCCACAAGATAGCACCCCACATTTCCTCTCGTCTTGCGAAGTGTGGTGCATCCATTTCTTTCTTCTTTTTTTCATAGCACAGCGGCGTTTCTATCCCCAACTCTGACACCAAATGTAGCATTTTCAGCTTCTTTGCTACCTGGATCCACCAGCTTGCATAAAACAATAAATAATCATAGGATAAATATGCAAATGGTTTATTCTCCACATTAAATGAATCAGTGGTACAGACTTGCCATCAAATCTCTCTCTCACACACTCTGTTCTCACAAGTCTCTAAGCCTAGCCCAAATCTGAATCTGCCCAGGGGGACCAGGGCACCCCTCACCCCGATGATGTCCTCTCCCCAATCTCCCCACTTTCCTGAGGAGGACCAGACTTTGACCCCAGACCCCACAATTCCCTGCTCTCTACTCAGATCCCCATTCGATCTGCCCCACACACAGAACCGACAGACACACAAACACACAGCAGCCCCTCATTTAACACAACAGACACAGATCAGTTCCAGATCACTACAATACTATCAGACTTCCACCTCACCAGAATACAGTGAGTGTAGCAGGTGAGAGCAGACAAGACCAGGCTTAATTCATATCACTGTTGCTCTCCAGTCACAACTGTCACTGTGTAATCAGTTTCAAACAACCTGTGTTGGAGGATAGGCATTATTTTATAGAAATGTAAGGAGTTACTGTATATCATTATATTTTTAAATAAAGTCATTTTGTGATCATTCATTTTGTATTGTTAGAGATTAATGTCAGTACAAACTGTGCTGGTTCCTCTGACTGTCACTGTATAATCTGTAATAAAAGGACAGTGCTATAGTAGTAGATAGAGGGGAGGATAAGCATTAGTTTATATACTGAGGTTCTGCTTATGCTCGTTATGTAGTTCTATTAAAGTAAAGGTATTGGTGACCATTCCTTTTGGGTTTGTTGCAGTAGCCTGTAGCCAATGTCAATAGAAACTGAACTGGTAATGATGCAGAAAACAGAATGGGCTAGTTACTATCCTAATTCCTAAATAGCTTTTAGATGGTACAAGAGACATTATAGGCCTATTACAAGTAACTGTACAAGACGAGAGTAACAAAAGGGGGGTTCACACATTATATTAATCTCTTATCTTCTGTCTGTGAAGGATTAAATGAATGAAGCAAATGAAGGCTATATCTCGATTCAACAAGAAAGCAATGGGATGGGTACCAGTTTTCCTTCCCTATACTATCCCTAATTGTAGCCTACATACTGGACATCTGAGCAATGCCCAATCTGCTCATTCACCTGTCTGAGCGCTGAGCCCTGGAGCATCCCATCACAGCTGTTGAACCTCTAAGACCCATCTCTCTCTCTTTAGACATAATGCTCATTCTGACTATAGCCTATATATTTATGCCTGCTAAACACAACAGAGGAAACCAGTCACTTTTAGTAAATCATCAAAAACAATGGCTGCTACAGTTAAGAAATGTCGGTTAATCATGACTGCATTGTGCATTTAACTCTCCCTCTTCTGGAAAAAAAAAGTTTGAATAGGAAGTCTTCAAATGCTTTTGTGGTTTTATGCTCTTGCATGCAACCGACAGCATACACAGTAAATGTACATCGTTTAACATGCATGTATTATAAACACAACTTTACAATCAGTGACAGATGCATTTTAATATATTAGCCATGTTTTTAGGTTTAAGTGATTAGAATATGGTGAACCTTTATATTACTGCATTGGCCCCTAGATGGTGAAATGCAACAGTGCAAGGACTGTCTAAATTCAGATGTCCAGTCCATTCTTCTCTCACACATTTATTTGAATTGTATTCCCTTATGCCCTGTACTGTGTATATGTGTTTTTAATCATGTCCTCCATAATAGTGTTCTTCAAGTTAAAACATACTACTACTACTAATAATAATAATAATAATAATTTGCACAACATTGAAGCAAACATTGTAAATACGTTATTGATTCAATGTACCCCAAATTGATGTTGAATCGACGTAACTGTCAATGTTGTTTCAATGTTACCTGCTCTCTGGGTAGTTTCGCGCATCTCCCTCCTTGCGCCTCGGATTTGTCCACGTACGGCGGCGGAGGCGGCACCGGGCTCACCTAGGCGAGTGGCGGCGGCGGGGCGGGCCTGTGAGCCGGTTATAGTCCCCGCCGGCCCGCCCCTCGCTTACTGCGCCGAGCAGCGGGACAACACGGCAGCCAGCGGGGAAAAGTTCACACATCGGCCGGTGACTTATTCTCATCATTTGAGATAAATAAAGAAAACCGTAATATTGCCCGAGAGGAAAGACCACTGTTGAAATAGGCCAGCAATGAGAATGAGAGCCGCCGCAGCGCTACTGTTGTGTCTGGGGTTGTGGATTCCCGCAGCTCTGTCGGTGAGTTGGACTGATGTGTGTGAATTGGATCATGTCTGAAATAGTCATGTTTCGGTAGAAAAGGCCTTGATGCGTTTCTTCTTTCTTTTTCTTTTTTGGTTGTCCCAAAATGGACATGGACTCCTGTGAGGAAAGGAGTGGGGCAGTAGGGCTGCGTGTCCTGGCTGTAGTGTGGCAGCCAGGTGGGTTGCATTGGCTTTGGTAACGCAGGTAGGGTGCGTTTCCCTTTGTTTGTAATGCACGTTACTGAGAACAAAAAAACAAGCCGCTGACAAACGGGCAGGCAGAGGGCAAGTTGGGGGGCAAAACCAACCCTGAAATGGGGATTTTATTCCTGGACTCCCAGCGTGCTGTGGTCTTCTCGGGCAGGACGCGCTCTGCGCCGCCAAACCCGCATTCCTGACTTCAGTTTGAACAAACCATTAAAACGTAATGCGGTCATTAACTCATTTTAATCCATCACGTTTATTCCTTTCGAAGTTTCTACGTCCTGTAAAAAACTTTATTTACTTTCCTCTAATACTGGTAGTTAAAGCTGTATAAGGTCATCTGCTATATATATATATATATATATATATATAAACAAACTTGCCATGTAGGTTTAATGTGTTTTGTGTGCAGAAAATAATCACTTGATATAGCTATTTTCGGGTAAACGATATGTCTGGGTATTAAAGGAATATTACTTTTTTGTAGTTTGTTTAAAGAAAAATGCATAACTTGACAAATCACACTACTGGAACAGGTTTGCTGCTTTGAGCTGGGAGTAAATCAATGTCGTCATGTTTTATTGCTTACACAACTTTTCCCAACTTTTATGGTTATATTTGGACGGTTTAAGATTAAACCGAGAACCATACTTAATAGTCTGTTATCGTTTTAGATTGTTTTAATAACTAACCTATGTATAATGCATTACCCTTTGTTATTATATTGGTATACTGTGTTGCACAATTCACCTATTTTGTACTTTCAGAATTTATTTGCAGATTAAACAGGCTTTGCAGTTAAACCCCCTTGAAATCGTAATTGTAGAAAGCATGAAGCTAAATCTTTCCTAAAATGACAGTTTCTATCTACATAATTATCCTGCTGGCAGGCTATACCTGTTCATTGTGCGTGACCGCTTGAATGAAAGACTTCTGAGCTGGTTTAAATTAAGAACCCCTCTGTACCGGCACCGTAATGACAGATGCCAGAATACTGTTTGTCCTCTTAAAAAGAGACCTTTTATTATGCATGTTATTTGTGGGTTAAATTTGACTGCAGACAAACAAGTCAGTTATGCAAAAGACTTGCAAATTATGTTCTAAAATAACTGAAAACCGAATAAAACTGCACTGCCAGGCTACTGCAACTCTATGGTTTAGAAGTTGCTTGACAGAATGTCTTGCTAAGCTTCTAACAAAGAAATGCATGATGCAAACATTTGATCATCATGATCCAAAACTGTTTTGGATTTTGCCATTTTCTTGGAAAGGGAAATGGAGGCTACACTTACAGATTCTTCTTGTTCCCAGTCCTGCATTCTTGGTTTAGCTTTACTCGGCACCTTTGAGGTTGCCTCAAGGGCTTTGTTTCATCTACTTTTGATTAATGTCAGGGATGAATCATGAGCACTTCTTATTCTTCCATTATGCAACTCCTGTACATTCAGCTGGGTCTCCTGTGTGTAATGTTGCAAGTATGCGCATTTTGTATGTGGAAACCCAGTTAAGTCGGACGTGTTGAAAAGTTTGGTTTACAAGCAAGACGGATTCATGCGGTTTTGTAAACCTGAAAGTGTCAGTTGAGGAGATTTGTAGAAGCCCTTCAGTGATGTGGATTCAAACTAACTCCCTGAAGTCGACCCTCGGTTAGCCAGATTTAAACTTTACCTCTCAAGCAACACATTCCTTGGGGGGAAAAATACTATTTCTTATTTCTCCCATGTTATCTGTTTTTTTTTTTTTTTTTGTCTTTTGTGGAGTGCTCTGAATTCTGTCAGGGCTGGGAATGTCTGATCATGATGCTGGTCTGTGTTTTAGAAGGCAGTCTCCAATTAAACTGCAATTTAGCAATTCCCAGTCTAGGCTGACGGCCAGAAAGTCTTGGCTTTTGACTGAAGACACACCCGGTCTTTTTTGTTTTCCTCTCTGTAATGCAACGTATACCTTGTTTGTTGTATACAATTGTACTGTCTGCTGACTATTTCAGACATCCTGTTATTAGCCCAAAAGCAACACAAAAATTGAGTATGATTTCACTTAATCTTTATTGGTTCAATAAAATGAAATTGTTTTTGTTTCATGCTGGGAGGTTGAGTAGCAGTTGTCTTCAACGTGGCAATAAGACGGAGAGAAATGCTTATTTTATTCATGCAGAATGGCTTAAGGCATCCAGAGTCCAGTTCAAGCTCTATCTTAAGTATAGCTGCTAGAAAGATTGAGTGACCGTTTTTTTTTTATCAAACTAGAAAGTGCTGCATTAATAAATGGGCTTCATGTAAGATGTTTTTCATTCCATTAATATGGTAGTTTACAAACCCAATTAAGACTTGGCTTGAGGGATTGGTTGTGTGAAAGCTTTGGGCAACTGTACTCACTTGGCCAAGGGGAATGAGAGCTTGGCAGAAAGGGCCGGACTGTCGGACCCCTTCCTGCCAAGTGAAATGAACCTGCTGCGGAGGCGGTGAATGGAGAGGAGGTGGGATGCGAAATGACAAATACTTGGGGGTGGGTGGGTTAGAAAGCAGATTTATGGTTTGAGTGGAAGTATGTATGTATGTATGTATGGTATTGGGGTTGTTTACTCCTGAAATTTCATTATAAATTCTAATTCATAGATTAACCCTACAGGTCATGCCATTTCACAATATGTTTGGATTTATGTTGGCTGGGAAGGTTTCTTGCATTCAAATGGTCATTATCATTAAATTCACTCAATAGATCCCTTCCAAGCAGCTTCACACAAGTCCGTAAAATCACACAAAATGAATTATTAGTGCTGCTGGGTGAATGACGGCCTGTCAAAAAAGTCTTTCTGATGTATCATCCGTTTGCCAGTTATTCTGAATTATAGGTTCCCCGGTGAGACCTTTTCAACTCTAGTGCTCAATCATTTCAGTATTAAAAATAAAATGTGTTGATGACTGGATATGCTCATCAACCACGCTGCGTCGGGGTCACATTAACTAATTTTAGTTTTCATTAAAGTCATACTGCCACCCACATCTTTATTCCTAATTCCAAATGTTCAGTCTGCAAAAGCTTGTAATGATTGCTGTGCATCTTCCCATGGTCTCAATGCAACCAGCAGAGTCGGGACAGGGCAATGCAGGCATGAACGTGCTTTTTTAATGCTACTGGAAAATGTGCACGATTATTAGGTTCTCTGGGAGACACTTTTAAAAAGAGTTGTAAGTAATTGCTTTTGCCAAGTCTTTTGGTGGGGTGGGATTTAGAGCAGCACAGAGACGGTAGGAAATGGTTAATTGTGCATGTTAATAAAGCACTGGTGTTTGTATACTGGGAAGTAGAAGTATAAAGAATACCTTTACTAATGACTGCATTCTCACCCAGGGAACAGCGCTTCCCAAACTGAGCAGTCAATCTCCTGCAGGGTTATCCTATCTATGCCCCCCTCAGCTTTCCTCAGGGTGGTATGTAGGGGGGCAATCGAGCAGTGTTCCCCCGGTCTAGGGCCAGATGTTCCTTCGGTTTTCTTTGCACCAGAGCGCTTCATTAAATGAATTTGCTATACCATTTCCTGGTATTGAAGAATCCTGTATTTCAGTATTGACTTCAGATTTCTGACTAATGCAGCTCTGTTCCAAGAGATGCGCTGCTTCTTCTGGTTTGTTGCAGGTGAGCTCTGAACTACTTAATTGGGCCATCTGCTTAATTGCTGTGTGATAAACGGTGTTTCTGGTCACCATTTGGAGTTCTCTATACCAGTAGTAAAGGAAATATTTCAAAATGCTTCAAGTGCTCTGTATTGGTTTTGCTTTGTTTTATTGGTAATTATGTATTTTTTTTTTCCTTTGCACAAGTGCGTGCGTGTCTGTGTTAAAATGTATAGTTCATATTGTGATTGTCCTCCGTACTATTAATCCCACAAAAAGCTGGGCCACAGTGTGTAAAAGGTTGGGAGCCCCTCTGTACAACCTGTGTGTTACGGCTCCCAATTACCACGGTGGCACACTGCTGCTCTAAGGACTCGGTTCGCTTTGTGGGCAAGCATGAAACAGGTATTTCTTTTCAAAAACATGCATATTTACATAAGTCAGTTATTCATGGAAATAAACTGTGAGCAGCTGTGCATCTTGCTGACTGTTTAAATTCTTTGATCTGAGAGCTCTGAAGTTGTCTTTATTTGTAACCTAAACTCTTGTAGGCTTTTTGAGAACAAGTTGAGGCTCTTGAGTTAAGACTCTGGTGTTGTCTGGCTTTCAGCAACCCCCTCCTTAAAAAAAAGTCTCTGGGACCCTCATTCTGCAAATAACACATTACTTTTGGGAAGTAATTATGCAGGGAATATCTGGCGTTATCCTGTCTGGATATTTCTGCAGTTTTTCCTGTGAGTTTCACAGTCTAGGTATAATATGAACTGGGTGCCATGCTTAGACCAGACTTCATTCAATTTAGTCTGATTTATACATGCACACTTTATTTGACTTTTGCTGGTAGGACACAAAGTACACTATTGTTGTATACAGTGTACATAAGGAGATTATTATTTCACATTTTGTTTTGTTCAAAAAGTAGTAACATGTTAAATGTCAGAATACATATCCTTTAATCATTTCAGAGATTTTCAATGGTTTGATTTGACATAATAGAAGTATATACAAATGCATGTATATCAAACATTAAATTACACTTTCTGTAATCAAACAAACCCCACTCTGATCTTTTGTCACTTGTTTTTAAAATAAATTTGATTTTACTTTTACACTGATGAAGAAGCTGTTGAAATATTCAAGTAACTTTTCATATATATGCTTCCCATGATGATAGACTGGAATTAATTACTTCTGAAATCTGAAATGCTAGGTCTTCTCCAAAATCACTGCTAGGAATATGTTTAGTCTCTTGTTTGTTTTGTAAACTGTATAATTAACTAGTCAGACTGCACTATTTAACAACCTTGAAGACTTGGGGTCATAATTGAGATAGATACTCATTTTATTTAAGTAGTGGCTTATAGAACTGTTTACTACTCCTACACACACACACGCACAGATTTTTCAGGTTTGGTACTATAAACTTTTAATTTAATCCCAGTTTGTTCTTGTTCTATAGAATCAAATGTTTGGATTTCAAGTGTTGCTCTGCTTGTAATATAAGCAGTTCTCTTTCATGTTAAATCCCAATGTCAATTTAATAAAGTACAGCTTCTTTATTTTGTATTAAAGATGTAGGAATACTGTATTTTTAGTAGTGCCTTTGTGTGTTGGGTAATGTCTGTTTCCAACAAATATTCTATTCCGTTTATTTGGTAAACTTACAACTAGCCTTATCACTTACAGTAAATAAAGACAAATCTGACATGTACAATAGTAGACATTTGACATGTCTCCATAGGTTACAGGTTAAGCAAACCTGTCTTCAACCTCTCCCAGGATCAAGTGTGTCATCATTGAATATTAACTTCAGACAAACTTATTGCTATTCCAATTGTTTTTTCAGTGTAAAAGCTTTCCAACATAACTCAAGTTAAATTGCCTTCAATTTATTAGCCGGTTTGCATTGCGATTTACCATTTAAATAATTTGAATCTACGGTTTATAGTCTATTTACTGCTATACTCTGTTATTGGAAAGTTAGTGGTATTGAGATGAGTGATTGTTTAAAGGCTTTATCATGTGGTCTTGGCATACCTTATTTTTTGCAGACTTGGCATAAATGCAAGGAAAAAGTATTAGCCTATATGTGCTCTTCAGCATTTAAATCTAAAGTCTTGTTTCTTCTGGAGATGCATTGTTGGTTAGTTTATGGCTTGTTTTTAGTTTGTTTAGTCAATTTTAATGTTATTTTCAACAAGTTTCCTCTGATTTGTGTGTGTGGTTCGCATTGAGGTGTATGTTTGGCAGCCTCTGTGTTTTCAGTAGATCCATGGGAACTGTCAAACTGAAGAATATAGCATTGGAAGAACAAGAAGCCTGCAGTTGTCCCTTTCTCTGCACTTACACCAAGCAGTTTTTTTTGCAAAGCATTTCAGACTGTTTTTTTTTTTTTTACCATCCATTCGGACTGAATCAAGGACTTTTTCTCCTCATAGATCAAGTCCTCCCTTTTGCATTCAAATTTAGAGGCATTTGGTGTGATTCAATCAATAATAAGATTTGCCCTTTATTGGAGATTGAGTAATCTTTCATTTAAAATGGAAGTGTGCAAGACTTTTCTTTTTAAGAAAAACAATTTAGTGACCTGATTACAGTACTTATCTATTGTATTGTAGGCTATCATTTCTCTTTATATCCAAAGGTGCAGACTTTATTATCAGAAATATTAATAACAATCCTTTGTAAAAGATTAGTTTTCAGACGTTCAAATGGTCAATAAGAAACCCAGATGTTTAGGCCAGGTGGAAAGAATCCAGGCCACACCAGCTTGTGTTTGCTGGATGAACTTTAGGGCAATAAGACTACCAATTAACTTTGTCAACTTCTTCTTTTACTTGACCTTTAAACAAGACTCTTTACATAAGCTAATCCTCTTTAGGACAGATGAGGAACATCTGCTATGATTGGGAGCAGTAGCTTCCATGCTAAGCCTGATTTTGAGCTTTGCTCACTCTTGGCCATAAATGCACACACCCATATTTTATTTGCAAGAAGAAATAAAAGCACTTTGTGATGTCCAATATTCCTCTACTGAAAAAATACTAACTTGAGTCCTAGATCGAGATTGATAGAAAAAGATAAGGGACTCGACTCAAAAATACTTTCTGTGGTAAATTGAGTATATAGTTGAAACCTAGAGACCTCTGATTTGAATTGAATTAATGAAAACAAAGCCCTGGGAGGCATTGTGTTGGTTTTGTGAAGAGGCTATGAGGAAAAACCTTTGGAGATTATAAACGGGCCACAGCCTGTAGGTAAGATTGGTTCTCTTTGTTTTGATGGAGAAGCTGATAACACAAGTGACAGTAAAGCAGTTAAAGTTGATCTCTTTGTGTGGGAACATAGTTTTGCTTTTGTTTTTTTCCAGTAGTTCCAGTAGAACTAAAGATAAAGGTGAGAAATGAGTTTAAACACTAAAGATTTAAAAAAAAGTTTTAGAAGCTTCATTGTTAAGACAGTGGCTGCATTACATCATGTTTATACACGGTATAGAGGCCATAGGACAGAGGCAGACTGAGCAATAGGTTATTTTATGTAACCCCCCCCCACTTCCCATCACTTGGGACCTCCAGCTCTATGTCTTTAATTATGGGTCTCTCTTAAAGCCTTGGCATTCAGCATGTCCTTTGTGAAACCTGGCGCATCTTACTGTGCAGGGTTTCCACACAGCTGGCTGTACTGTTCATACTATTCATGCCATTCCTCCTAGGTATTCCTGAAAATACCCAGGTCCTAAACATGCAAAGGAATACTTTTTTTTTTGCAACAATCCCATGGTGGGAAGGTATTTGTGACAGGTATTGAAAGAATGGATTTTATTTTTTCCCCTCTCTCCCATGTAGGCGCAGATCAATTTCTAAGACGGCTGGATGTACAGGTTTTATCTTCAGTATAAAATGTAGTAACCTTGGTTAAATTACATGATATGCTTATTTGTGAAAGGCTCTTGCTCTTCTGGCATGTTGTGGTATCTGGTTCCTGTTTCCCAGTCTGTCCTTCCAACATGAGCTCTTTGTCTCAGTTCTGCAGGAAATTGGCCCTGGACTGTGCCTTTGAATGCCTTAAAGTCCGGCCAGCTAACCTTCCAGGTGGTGACAGGGAGCTGTCATCAAGCCCAATGTACAATAATTCACATCTTGATAACGGCACATTCCATGGGTGCCAGTAGAGAGACTGTTAAATGCTCTCTTTAATACCAGCAGCTCCTCTCTAAGCATTCGTGAGCATGGCTCTCGGTCGGAGGGGCTTGAGAAAGCTACACTACACACAAACAGCATTTGGAGCCCATCTTTAATATGAGGCTCTTCCAGTTTGTAATTGAATATATTAATCGGATCTAGGCTGATCATTTTAAAGACTCCATCAGTAAAATAATGCAACTACATTTAGCTTTCTCAACATTCTCTCGTGCATGCATGCATTTATATTAAAAATGTACATCAACTTAAACACTGAAGAAATGTAGCTGTAAACTCTGGCTTTGGTTAATCATAATGTGCAACTTCATTGCATTTGGAGAGAATTGCACAGATTTGTTTTATATAGCCTTTATGTAGGACTAAGTGAAATGTATATAAAATGCAATTCCTACAATCTTGTATTCCACCTGTGCCTTAGATTAAATTATTAGCTACTAAGATTATCTTGGAAGTTTCACAAGCACTGTACTTGTATTAAAAGACAGGGTGGGACTTGTACAGTATAGTTTACTGTGCCAAAAGAGTTTCAGATTTCTTTACCACAAAGGTGCTGTTCAGAATGAGTAATTTGATATGTGGAGTTCCTTTGCTGTCTGGCTATAAATCACTTTATTTTTATGGTTGAACATTTATTGATTTTTGCAAAGTTTAAACTGCTCTAGATGCAAAAAAAGGATATCTCCAGGTCAATTTATCAAAGCCCCTGGTACATGGTTCACATTACTGTCAACTGGGAAAACGGTTGCTTGGAGAGCACCCCCAACCCCCCAGCAAAATAAATCCATTTCAAATATTCTAAATGAAGCATTGTGAGGTTCTCCCCATAAAATGTTTGAACTGATCAGCACACAATTACATGAATATGTAAGTATGTATAAATATATATAGAACGGTGTAATGTGAGGTTTGCTGGAGAGGTGAAAGGTCAGTCTTGCTCTGGCACCTTTCCTTTCTTTAGAAGTCATAAATGTTTACATAAGAACTAATGTGGTGTGGGATCTGGGCCTCCCTGATTTCTAAAAGCTCCTCCTCTAATCTGTAATCTTTTGAAAGTACACAATACAGTCGGTCTGCTTTACTGTACCGATGACTCCTCATTTAAATCGTTGTAGTGATTTTGCAAATTGCTTTAATGTAACTTGCTCACTGAACATAGTTTATTTGTTTTATTTGGGGTTAAGTTTGCAGATTGCCACCAGTTCCATTTAGAGAAACTGCACCTCTCAGACCTGCTATTATGGGTCTGTCTCTAAATGCTTACTGACAATTATGAATTCCCTTTTACAAAGAGAACTATTGGCCAGCCTGCCAGTACTTGCTCCCTGTTAGTAACTTGCCAATCGTTTAGTATAAAGGAATCTGATCATTTCACAACCTTCCCCAGAGGCTGAGGTGGGACTGTTGCCTTATCTTAGAGTGTAAGAAGGCATTACCAAATCACAGGTAATATTCAGGTCTCAGCATGACAGCTGACGCTGATAAAACATCTTAAGGAAAAGTATTACTTCAGTTTCAGCCAGCAGTAAAACGCCCCCCTGTCCTTCCCCAAATCTATGAAGTTGGACCCATTTCCAGCGTTTTGCATTTGGTCCCTGAAATTTGCTTTGCTTGTTTCCTCAAGTTCACCTGTATGAAGATGTTCCAGTACCCTTCATTCATTTAGTTGCCTATGAAATGACAAGGACATCCACCTACATGGAATTAAACCAGTCTGTTTGTCAGAGGCATTGAGAGGGCAGTGACCAAATGCATGCATTTCTTAAAGATGGAAATCCCACTGACCTTCACACTAACCAAACCAGACTGTGTGTAGGTGTTTTATTGCCATAGAGACAGCAGTCCTGTTAGCCTCCTAATGTTCACTTTTAAATCTGTTGGTGGAAACCTCCCAGGCTGAAGCTCAGAGCAGCCTCTCGGAGGAAACCCTATACCCCGTCGCTGTTGTGCTTTGTGCTGCTGCTCAACCTGAAACGTCTTGAAAGGTAATACCCAGTACAATAAAGCAGGATATTGTTTGCCAAAATGGAAAAGGCTGCTTCTGTTGAGTTTAGTTATTATACCTTGATGCCAAATGGAGCTCCTGAGACTGCTCAGGAGGATTCCTGCATCTTATCAAGGTTCAGCAAGTGTTCTTTAAACCTGAGGTACAGTACCAACCTAGTGAGAAGTCACAACACCAGGAGAGAGAGCAAGAGAGATTCTCCACCTGTAACTGCCTTACTTTTGAGACCAAGACTAATTGGATGCACCTGCTTCTGTGGCCGGTTTAAAGATCTTGTTTCAGTCTGTGGGGGACACATGTATGACGTGCCTGTTCATTTGCTTTTCCTTCACTTCTTAAATGTATTGTTCTGGGTTTATAAATTTGCATCTCAAATACTGTGATTTGAAATGAAGACATTGGTGAAACATACATCGTCACTGCTGTGGCTTGTGTTGACTGTCCTGCTTTTATACTCTCATAGTTTTGTATTCTCACCCCCCATATATAGAATACATAAAAATAACTCACTTCTACAATAGATTTACTTAATTTCTGATTTGATTAATGGTTTGACTTAAAAACAAAAAAAATAAATGCATACTTCATGATCTTTCATCAATACTATGAAGTTTAATTGCTTTGGTTATGTTTGCTATAGGTTTGTCTCAGTGGCTATGAACTGCTCCATTGTAACATGGGAAGTTTTATGAAATTATATATGGTGCATATCGGCATACTCTGATACCTTGGTTTTAATCCAATTTTGTATATAGGCAAAGATCAACTGTACATGAATGCAGTATCAGGACAGAATCTGGGGAAAGAAGAATCCTGCATTTAAATACTTTAATGGTAGTGGTTGTGAGAAGTCTTAAACTAGGATCTAAGATGAGGACGCCTGTTTGAAAGACTAGATGTAACAAAGTATGAATGTAAAGATTGCATCCTAAAATGTTACCCTTGTGGTTTTTTTTTTAGCTTTTTGGGGTGGACAACAGATGTCTTTGTCTCTTATCAGAAGTGCATTGATAGTAAGAGCATAAAAAGGAGCAATAAAAAGATAGTGCTTTCAGTTTGGAAACGCCAGCTTGGAGTTGTCCCGTCTTTATATCCTAGAGCTTAAATGAACATTGTATCATTCTGTTAGTGTGGGGGAAGCAGGCCTGAATGTCTAAATGTCTGTTTATAGGCGCCACATTCATAACTTGGAATACGATGTGATTGTTAAATGTTAATGGTTTCTTCTAAAGTGTCTCTTCTTGGCTGTGATTCATGGCAGTCAGCTACACATCTAACTTAAATTGTATTATGTTAATTATGCATTTCCCATTTTTTCCAACAGAATCCCACTCCTCCTGAAGACCTTGATGGATCAGCTGACGATCAGGAATTCTCAGGCTCTGGAGACAGTGCTGGTAAGCTCTTTGTTGGCAGGCTCTGTGCACTAAAATTAGACAAATGGGGCAAGAATGGTGACACTCGAACCTAATGGTTTGGTCCAACACACACCTTTAAGTTAAAAACCCGGTTCGGTCGTTTGTTCTGATCTCGCTTCAATGTTTTAAACATGTTTTCATGTATCCCACTGTGCTTTGTCATAAATCCTCTTAACTGTTTTTGGCACATATTTTAAGTCCAGTCTTTTGTGAATCAAGTTGTTTTTCAGTAAATTGAGCTATTTATTTGTTGTAGAATCTTTCTACCATGAGTTACTTGTGCTGCATAGTTAATGTTTGAACTTTATAACTAATGACATAATCTTCAAGTCCGTGCATTGTTGGTTAAACATTCACTCCACCCTGCTGCTTTTTATTTTTATAAAAGTAAAAAGCAGGTAGTCAAAACTTCATGCATCATGCTGTTGGGTAACAAAATAAGTCTCTCAAGACAGGGCTTCACAAATCAGTCTACCCAACTTGCAAATGTAACATTTAATGTACATCTACGTAAGTAGATGTTGCCAAAATGTGTCCTTCAGCATGAATCTGTATTCTTTGTTTCATCTGGGTCTAGTTTGACTCTCAGACCTTTATCCTATGCTTTTGCAGAATTTGTAGACACAACCCCTCCTGGACATGATGTTCATTCAGATTTTGTGAATACAACCGGGAATGTTTTACTAGTGGAGCCTAAAAATGTTCCAAAGGAGAACAAGGAAGAAGAGGCTACATCGTTCACCAGCACTGAAGGAAGTACCACACACCCTGTTGTAACCACCCCCATCACAACTAGCACCTACGCAATCAGCCCCATCTCAACGGCCTCTCCTGACATTGCAGTAGTACCTGACAGTTCAGTTCAGGAGACCACCTCTGCCGTACCAGATACGACAACTCAAGGTGCCGTCCACCATGATGGTGCAGTGACCAGCTCGGCACCCACTACTACAGAGGCCCCTCACATCGCCACCACCACTACCACCACTACCACCGCTGCTTCGTCTGCTTTCCCAGATCTTGCTCCCAAAGAAAAAGATTCTTCCATCACTGTCAACCAATCACCCTTCACGTCAAAGCCAGAAGATGCCCCCTCTGGAGGAGAAGGGAAGGTCATTTCCACCCCCTCTGTCTACACCACGCAGACTTTCAGTGAAAACCCCATACACAACGAAATCGATTCCAAGATGTTTAATCCAGCACCCAAGGACCCTACCGAATCCGTAAGGATCGCGTTTCATTTAAAGAGTCTTTTGGTCTAAAATCTTATGTTTATCTAGTTAGTCTGCTCTGTAACCCCAAGCATCACAATTCCTTTGTTAGTTCTAAACTCACCATACACTTTTAATGTAGTGGAGGTAGGTTAGTTAATATTTTAAGGATCTGTTTATTTCCTTGATGGGGTTTGTAGAAGTGAAAGTTAAGGGGGGGGTTGTCCTATTTTTTCTCTGCTAGGAGTTCTCCTTTCCACGTCATGTTAACACAATTCATATTCTGTTAGTCTTAAACTTTTTAAACTTGTACAACATACCCACACATCCTCTGCAAGACCAGTATGAATAATTATTTCTTAAATATCATGAGCGAGTGGGTACGCCCAAGACCCCATTTGGCTCATTGTCTTGCGGTTTGGTTTCCATTAGCTAATCGGTGGTGAATTTCTTCCCTGCTGTTTCTTGAAGGACACTAGAGAGGAAGTTTAAATGGCATGGCGGGGTGGTGTTTCAAGAGCACCAGAGCATGTGTAAATGTGCATTTTAAAGTGGGGGAAACCATAAAACTAACTTATTTTTTCTCCCCATCTTGTGTTAAAGGACGACTCTGACATCATCCTCGTAGATTCGTTTCCAACCGAGAATTCTAACACGCGTGCTCTGGATTCTGCAGAAAATGCTAGGAGCCAGGGCTTCCTGGACAACAAGGAAGTACTTGGGGGTAAATATGAGTGGCTTATATTACAGACTGTTATTGATGAACCATTTCCTGTCTTAAAAGACTCTCATTTTAAGCAAAACCCTAGTTAACCGCTCCTGATGTGTTTAATGCACAGATTACAATTTAGACTGGAGTGAGAAATTGAGGTGGATGATTTTTCTATTCTAAAAACCAACTGTTCAAATTCTTTTAAAACTTTAATTGCTGCTTTTATTGGTCATTTCCTTGGGCAGACCAATGCTTAACCATTACACCCTATCCTACCACTAGCCTGGTTTAAATCTCCAGATGTTTCTGATTAAACCATCTGATCCAGTATGAGTCTAATGAGAGCACTAAGACCATGAATAACTTTCCATAAAATCCTTATGTGTTTAGATGTTTGTCAGTATAAAGTGCCAACCTTTTGTTTCCTCTCTGCAGGTGTTATTGCTGGTGGGATCATTGGCTTGGCCTTTGCGGTTTTGCTTGTCGCTTTAATGGTGTACAGGATGAAGAAAAAGGATGAAGGAAGTTATGCCCTGGATGAGCAGAAGCACTCCAATGGAGGTTACCAAAAGCCAACGAAACAGGAGGAGTTCCTTGCATAGACTTCATCAAATCGATGTTCCAATTCCAGAACTACTACTTAGTTTCGTTTGTCATGTGAAAGATTCTACTGACATGGACATTAAACCCAATCCTTCTGTTTAATGCAGCCATTTAGAGCAGAATGTGGATGAGGCTCATATGTAAATAAAAGGTAACCTAAAGACATCCTATACTCCTGACAAATCCCTGGATTTTCTCCTTTTTGATTTGTAGTATTTTGAAATCTTCAGCTTTTAATTTTTTTTTTTTTTAGTGTTTTTTTTTTTTTTTAATCAATTATATACATTTCCCATTAGGGATTTTGAAAGCCACTTTTTAAAGTACTTTTCTTGGTCTTGTTTTTCATAAATGTATTTTGAAGCCCATCTGTATGAAAATTTTGTATTCTGTATTTTGTGTGGGGGTTGGGGTGGGGTTGATTGGCCTGGTTCCAATTAATATAAAAGTTAATAGGCTGAGCTACAGTCCTAAGGAATCACATTTCTGATCTCTGTTTCATTTCCAAAAAACTGAGATGGGATGTTTCAAATGGGGAAAGCAAAGACTTCTGAAATGGAGTAATCTTGCAATACTGCTTACTAAAGTAAAGATGCCAATGATAAAGTTGTGACAATCATCCCATTATCAGTGTCTGCAATATAGTGAGGCAAGCTTGCGTCTTGCACAGAACACGTAAGTAAAGAGAACCTGCTGCGTTGGCCTGGAGCTCTTCATTTCTCCTTTTCCATCGAGAACAATCAATGACTAGATTGTAGGGCTCATGTAATCAACATCTAATTGTTTAATGCTGGAGTGCTTAAAATTGAAATGGTCTATTGGTATAACTTTATGTAGCCTAACCTTATTTAAAGCATTGATTTGGTTAAGTTCACATTACCGATTCTGTAAGGGAAAAGGTCAAATAGTCACTTGAAACTAGCTTTGAGGAAAAAAAAAAAAAAAAAAGGTATTGTTACCTACCTACAAATTACTAATGTTAGAAACCGACTATAGTTTCCATACATGTTATGTTCAAGCTGATTGACTGACTTACCTGTGCACTTTTGTATCTGAATAACTTTTAAGTTTTTATTGGAATTTCTTTAAACATAAGGAGTGCTTGGCTGCAGTTATTTTGTGGTTAGGTACTGTATATTAAGAGCCATAAAGCACATTCTCTCCTGCCAAAATCAAACTAAATGTAGATTACTGCCTTTGACAAACAAAATTGAATGTATGTTGTTTTGAGGCGTTCTACTTTGGGCTGCTGACAGTCTTGCGAAAGGTCTGAGCGAAAACGAAGAGTTTGGAGAGGCTGCCTGCAAGTTCAAGCCAAACCAGTTTCCTGTGTTAATATAGAAGGGATTTGGTTTGACTCATTACTGCTCTGAATTTTGGGAAAGGTTTAACTTGCTCTTGTACCTCACAGTGTACAAATAGTAAAAATAACTTTAAAACAAAAGGTTTTTTAATTGAAGTCTTTGATAATCCAATGATGAAGCTCTTAACTTGACAATTTACAAACTTTTTCAAAACCTTTTTAGATGTGCTAAACTAAACCTCTGATGTGAAATGATACAATGGCTGGGGAACAGTCCTTGGCGGGCTTGGATATTTTCTGTCTTGTACACGCAAAGATGTTTCAGATGTGGAGTATAGTTGTTGTAACACAGGAATGTAAAATGTAATTAAGGGTGTAAATAGTTGTACAACAGTTGAAATGCCAACATTAGCTACCCCAAAATCTACTGCTGCTGTGTAGTACAGTGGGTTAACAAGCATTTTGGTTTTATGTTTTAATGTGTATTATATTTTTCTTTTTATTGTGGACAATTTTTTTGTTTTTGTCTTCTCGTGCAAAATACTTTTTTATATTCACTGCCAATCTTGAGAGGGTAAAATGAATCCATGTAAAATAAATTAAGGAACCCACTTTTATCCTCCTGCTTTTTAGTTTCTCCATTAAAAAAGGTTTACCTATGCAAGAAAATAATGGTGAACTGTGACATATGCCTTAAGTTTAAACTTTTAGATTGCTGCATATTGAATTGAATGGTTTGGTTGGAGATGGATAACTCATTACTCCGCACTGAAGTCATTTCAGATTTCACTATGCTGAAGAGTAATGTTCCTGGACTATATTTTTCTGTTGTGCAATGCATAATCACTTTGGCAAAAATTGATAATTGTCTTTTATATTTGACCTAGCCTTGGAATTGTGTAAAGGTTTCTATTTATTACCTGTGTGTGTCTTGGTCCACATGCAATAAAGCTCCACATGATCACAAAATTTTAATGGTTTGTGTATTTCTTCTGAAGGAAACCTATTCATACACATAGCCTTGTATAGTTTTCTTGTGAAAAGCAGTTCTTGATTTATACATAATACACTCACCTAAAGGATTATTAGGAACACCATACTAATACTGTGTTTGACCCCCTTTCGCCTTCAGAACTGCCTTAATTCTACGTGGCATTGATTCAACAAGGTGCTGAAAGTATTCTTTACAAATGTTGGCCCATATTGATAGGATAGCATCTTGCAGTTGATGGAGATTTGTGGGATGCACATCCAGGGCACGAAGCTCCCGTTCCACCACATCCCAAAGATGCTCTATTGGGTTGAGATCTGGTGACTGTGGGGGCCAGTTTAGTACAGTGAACTCATTGTCATGTTCAAGAAACCAATTTGAAATGATTCGACCTTTGTGACATGGTGCATTATCCTGCTGGAAGTAGCCATCAGAGGATGGGTACATGGTGGTCATAAAGGGATGGACATGGTCAGAAACAATGCTCAAGTAGGCCGTGGCATTTAAACGATGCCCAGTTGGCACTAAGGGGCCTAAAGTGTGCCAAGAAAACATCCCCCACACCATTACACCACCACCACCAGCCTGCACAGTGGTAACAAGGCATGATGGATCCATGTTCTCATTCTGTTTACGCCAAATTCTGACTCTACCATCTGAATGTCTCAACAGAAATCGAGACTCATCAGACCAGGCAACATTTTTCCAGTCTTCAACTGTCCAATTTTGATGAGCTTGTGCAAATTGTAGTCTCTTTTTCCTATTTGTAGTGGAGATGAGTGGTACCCGGTGGGGTCTTCTGCTGTTGTAGCCCATCCGCCTCAAGGTTGTACGTGTTGTGGCTTCACAAATGCTTTGCTGCATACCTCGGTTGTAACGAGTGGTTATTTCAGTCAAAGTTGCTCTTCTATCAGCTTGAATCAGTCGGCCCATTCTCCTCTGACCTCTAGCATCAACAAGGCATTTTCGCCCACAGGACTGCCACATACTGGATGTTTTTCCCTTTTCACACCATTCTTTGTAAACCATAGAAATGGTTGTGCGTGAAAATCCCAGTAACTGAGCAGATTGTGAAATACTCAGACCGGCCCGTCTGGCACCAACAACCATGCCACGCTCAAAATTGCTTAAATCACCTTTCTTTCCCATTCAGACAATCAGTTTGGAGTTCAGGAGATTGTCTTGACCAGGACCACACCCCTAAATGCATTGAAGCAACTGCCATGTGATTGGTTGGTTAGATAATTGCATTAATGAGAAATTGAACAGGTGTTCCTAATAATCCTTTAGGTGAGTGTATAAGAACATGTTTCACTGATGGGGTTGTGTACTAACAATGCATGCATCTCAGGTGTTTACATCCCTTTCACCAATGACCAAGTGATGTCGTCATTTGTGAAGAAAATCGATCGCTATGGAAAGAATATAAACCATTTTCAGTTTCCCTGTGATAATTTGTGTAGTGTATTTTTAGTATTTGGAATATATTCACTGTAATAGTTACACATTTCTCCAAGCAAGTATATCTCTAATCTGCCAGCCCTTTTAAGGCCATTTGTTTCTTGTCTCCTATCCTGGAGAGAGCTGCAGAAATGCTCTTATCATGCCTGCCAGAAAAATGCTACGTTTCTAAATGGGACTCTTTTTCAAAAGCCAAAGGAGAGGTATGCAATGTTGCTTAAACCGAGTACATATTTGCTTCCTAGCAATGAAATGTGTACAGTGCTGCACAAAGTACTCGGGATTAGTACAAACCTGGTATTTTTTTTGCACGTTTCCCTTCTCATGGAAGAATCCAGGCTTTATTAGACTGATTGTGAATCTCCATCACAATGTTTTTTTCCTAGGAACAGTTTTTTGTGTTGGAATGCAAAACAATCCCACCAAATAATACAAATCTAATGTGTTTTTCCTTTGCCGTAGTCTGGGTATGGTTCTGTAACCCAGTTGTAGACTGTGGATTTGCCAGGGACTCTTTGTTTGTGTTTTGCATTTTTTTTTTGTTTTAACAGATTGTGAGCCAACATAGTATCTTAATTTAACCTAAGAGAAGGGTATTGTATTAAATCTGTAGTTTTCTACATCTAGGAGAAAATATCCCAAAATCAAGATTATCTTGCTTGATCTATGATTTTGAACCTCAGGCTCAAATGAACTCCATTATTGTACTCGATTTTGTTTGAGTTTTTACTGAATCTTGCATAATACTTGTACTGTTTTGGATCATCCTCCAGCTAGAGATGGTGATTCATTGATAAAATGCACTGACATGCATGTTTCTGACAATCTGTAATTAAACCATCCCTCTGTATATTTTAAACTGTTTTTTTCAAGCATACAATCATTACATGCCATGCTTAACAGATTATGTATTTCTGATATATTTTATTTTACCTGGTGGCTCGAATTATTTATAATGTGTCAGGGGTGTTTGTCTGGTCTTAATGATTTTAGAGTTACTGTTTATTTCAAGGGAGGTAGACTGTTTTGTCAACGCGCTGTGAAACTGGAATACACCCAGACGGGCAGGCATAGGATAGACAAAACCATGATTGATAACACCACAAACTGGTGTTATGACTCACTGTTGCACAGTAAATTAAGGATCTCTCATCTTACTCTTGCCAGACCTCAGTAGAGCTCAGCCATTTGGGAGACAATCCTTGGAGCTCCCAGGCACAGCTGTGTGAAAGCATATTTGACCTGTATTGAGATGGTCAAGCACTTGACCCAGGACACACTGTTCTCTTTTACAAGATAATTTTAAATGATAAGCTATTCTGCATCTCCAGGGTCCCAATGCTTGTTGCATTTTGTTTTCTGTAGGACACGGATATCAAAATGTGTAGTCCAGTATACATACAATAATATAGCAATTTGAAGGGAACACTGTAAATAAATAGATATTGATACATTGTTGACGGTTCTATATTTTCTTAGTTGGAAGTCTACATTATGTGGCCTTCCGCAGGTTTATCCCTCTGTTGCTCTTGAAAGTGACAGATTTGAATATGTTTTCTGTCCTTGTGCGAAGGATAACATTGCTCTTGTTTTGCTTTACAGAGGTTATTAACACTGACGTTTTCTGAAGGCCAGCAAACAGTTTCCTGAGGACATCACCGAAAGGTCGAGAAAAATATCCAGTGCAAAAGAAGGAAATGGAAAGAGCTGGGTTGTTTCATCAGCTTGTAAAACCTGCTCTCCAGAGTTAGTCAAACATCTTGAGAATAGAGGAAACGTGTGACTTTGGCCAGTTAAACATTGCTAACAAAATTGTGTCTTTTATTCAGCTATATTCAGAATATCAGAAGCACTTGGAGAACTGTATTACACATCTGAAATATCTAATTTAGCAGCAGGCTTGTGTTTTCTTAGACAGCTGACTGTGTAACATTAGGACATTGTCTGTATTTAGCATTCAGATGTTCTTGGCATGTTCTTTGTAGAATCCCTGCAGGAACATCTTCACCTTGGAGATCATCTGTCTCCAGCCATGGTCCTAGAGAGCCTCAAGGTTCTCATTCTGACTTGCTTAAGTGAATCCTCTATTCACAATTAAGCAAGATGACATTGAACTTTAGATGACTGAAGAGGGCCATTGATCTGCATTCTGCCTCAGTGTTCAGGCCATATATACTCTGCATGCCATCATTGGATGTTTCTACAAGTACCCATTCATAAACATCTCAGATAACTCAAAGGACTAAGTTTCTTTGTGCCTATAGGGATTTCACATTGATTATTTTTCTTTCTTTCGTTCTTGCTTTTTTCAGCTCAGTATATAGTTATTTTAAAAGATGCAAACACACACCTTTGAAGACACTGCTGTTCCAGACTGCACTGTCATTGACTCAGATTACACCACTGCTATGATATTCACACAGAACTTAACAACAACCTTGGCACACAAATCTTTGAGAGTGGGTTTCTTACAAAAGGCTGCATTGTTGCTTTTATTTACAATTGTGTTGTCACCCAAGGTGAATCATTATATAACACCTGTGCTCACAACATGGTGCATTTGGAATTTGCGTTTGACACTGCATTTATTTTCTTTTATTCCATGATTTTGTTGGCACCAAGATTCCCGAGGGTATTGCAGCAAAATTTCATTTTCTATGTCACAGTTAAAACAAAAAAAAAACCTTCTATGAATCTGGAATGTTGCCGTTGAAGCTTCAATTATCTCTTTGAAATTAAAGCAGCTCTCTATAAGTTAACTAGCTTCTTCATATTATCAGTACCAGAAACATTTAATTAATTACTGATAATACTTTTCTGAACTGATCACATAAATCTCTGATGAGTAAGTGCATCTTTTTGCATGCCATTACAAGCACCTTCTTTGTCAATGTAATTCTCTATCAAAACATTCCCAACCCTTTTTTCTTTCAGGTTAACTCATATCAGATTAGCTATTGCTCTTATGAACAACCCCCCAAATTGGCAATGATATGTTATTAAAAAAAGTCAAAACAACTCGAATATATGACTCATAAAATACAATTTTGGAAACGTAACAATGGTTCCTTATATGTAAATTAACTAAACTGATTTAGGTGAATGACATGTGGCCAAATTGCATCAGAAATATGTATTATTTATTATTATTATTATTATTATTATTATTATTATTATTATTATTATTAAGATATATCTTCCTTGAACTACAGTAACCTGAAATGAACCAGTTGTGGACAAACTGCCTCTTTGCTTTAGAGGTTAATGTCCTCATTTATTTAATTATTTAATTATTATTTTTCCAAAACAGCAGGTTCTTTGTATGCAGGTGGAGCAGGTATTGTAGAGAAACATAGGAGCATTGTTTGATGTTCAAGATAATTTACTGCACATCTTAAAATAAATATCACACCACACATTTTCATGGGAAATGAATAGCATTCTGTAATTCCCCAGTAATAAAGTAGTAGTACATTTTTTGAGTACTATTATATGTACTCTCAAATAAAAAAATGCTTGTGCTACATCTTTTTACAGTTTTTGTTAATTTTCTCAATCAATACAAACACACTACAGTGGAAAATGCAGACGATCTGCATAAATCCCCAACAATGAATTAGCTTTGCAGTATGTGCTTTCAATTAACTATACTCTCAAAGCTGAAAGGGTTGTGCAGTGTCATTCTTATTGATACAGAATAAAATACGTCGAGACTATAGGATGGACACACAGATAAACATACTTCAATGGTCAAAGATAGACATCCTCTACAAAATTATTTTTTTAACTCCTTACAGATGATACAACAATATAACGATTGGTTTAACACATTCAGCTATAGTTTAACAATGGAGCACTATACTCACCTAAAGGATTATTAGGAACACCTGTTCAATTTCTCATTAATGCAATTATCTAACCAACCAATCACATGGCAGTTGCTTCAATGCATTTAGGGGTGTGGTCCTGGTCAAGACAATCTCCTGAACTCCAAACTGAATGTCTGAATGGGAAAGAAAGGTGATTTAAGCAATTTTGAGCGTGGCATGGTTGTTGGTGCCAGACGGGCCGGTCTGAGTATTTCACAATCTGCTCAGTTACTGGGATTTTCACGCACAACCATTTCTAGGGTTTACAAAGAATGGTGTGAAAAGGGAAAAACATCCAGTATGCGGCAGTCCTGTGGGCGAAAATGCCTTGTTGATGCTACAGGTCAGAGGAGAATGGGCCGACTGATTCAAGCTGATAGAAGAGCAACTTTGACTGAAATAACCACTCGTTACAACCGAGGTATGCAGCAAAGCATTTGTGAAGCCACAACACGTACAACCTTGAGGCGGATGGGCTACAACAGCAGAAGACCCCACCGGGTACCACTCATCTCCACTACAAATAGGAAAAAGAGGCTACAATTTGCACAAGCTCACCAACATTGGACAGTTGAAGACTGGAAAAATGTTGCCTGGTCTGATGAGTCTCGATTTCTGTTGAGACATTCAGATGGTAGAGTCAGAATTTGGCGTAAACAGAATGAGAACATGGATCCATCATGCCTTGTTACCACTGTGCAGGCTGGTGGTGGTGGTGTAATGGTGTGGGGGATGTTTTCTTGGCACACTTTAGGCCCCTTAGTGCCAATTGGGCATCGTTTAAATGCCACGGCCTACCTGAGCATTGTTTCTGACCATGTCCATCCCTTTATGACCACCATGTACCCATCCTCTGATGGCTACTTCCAGCAGGATAATGCACCATGTCACAAAGGTCGAATCATTTCAAATTGGTTTCTTGAACATGACAATGAGTTCACTGTACTAAACTGGCCCCCACAGTCACCAGATCTCAACCCAATAGAGCATCTTTGGGATGTGGTGGAACGGGAGCTTCGTGCCCTGGATGTGCATCCCACAAATCTCCATCAACTGCAAGATGCTATCCTATCAATATGGGCCAACATTTGTAAAGAATGCTTTCAGCACCTTGTTGAATCAATGCCACGTAGAATTAAGGCAGTTCTGAAGGCGAAAGGGGGTCAAACACAGTATTAGTATGGTGTTCCTAATAATCCTTTAGGTGAGTGTATATTGGCTAGATCCTTCACTTTCTCATCCTGTTCTCCTCTTGGTTTCTCCCTTTCAACTACATCTTCAGTATTTCACTTTAAAATCCAAGTGCTTAGTGTGGCATAAACATCTGCTGAATAAAGCAATTGAAAAGAACCAACACAACCTCACGTCTAATAAAACAAAAGGTAAGCCAAAATAATATGCACTGTCAAAAACACAAAGAAATAAGCACTAGAAAAAAAACAATCATACATAGAAAATGTGAAACAAATACTTTTGTCCTAGGCTAATATTGTAAGGAGAGAACAAACTGAAGTATTTTGACTGAACACAGCTTTCTTGACATTTTAATTTGGTACCATCTTAAGAAAACAATGGTTTAGTATTTGGAACAGGCACTCCGAGCTGTCTGAAAAAATGTGCTGTCAGAAGGTTATACTTTTCTTATATTACCTATGAGATTGTTTTGGAAATAAAAAGAAGAGCCTTGTAAATCTGTCTTCCAATCCTTTAACACGTGGATCTCAAAATAGTGTCTGTTAACTTTCTTAACCCTTTCTCACCATCTGACAAGACTGGCGATGCTCATTGTTGCTTTCACCATTAATGTGTTAGTATATATAACTTGGAACTTTCTTTAAATTTCTACACATCTTAATATTAAAATCTATGGAGAAATAGTGGAGAAATTCTATAGTAATGTGTGGATCCCTATATTCACATCTGAGGTTTGGCATTCCCGAGCTTTTTTCCTGAATCATTTGACTGCTGTTCTCTACATACAAGCTGTATGTCACCATTGATAACTGAGGACAGGGACATCCCATACAGGCATATAGTCTGACTTAACAGCTCTGTTTTTCAACACCCCCTTTATTTCAGACCGTTCACTTTATTTTGTAACACTGTATTATTTTAACTATAGCACAATATATGGGTCTCAGCTGTGGAGCCAAGTTGCAGTCCAGCTTGTTCCGTCAGTGAAGCAGGATGCCGGCCTGCTTTTAGCCATTTTTGGGAATTTGCACTCATGCCAAGAAACCACCTCCCACATCAGGGCAACTGTCAGTTAAGAGCGATGGAGGCAATGCAGATTGCACTCAGAAACGAGGTGTGCTGTGTGTTGGAGCCTGCAGGCTGTGCGGCTTCTGCACTGAACCTCGCCCTTCACTAAACCTGAGTCACATGACCGAGCTTCCGTCTCGTCTTGACAGCAGAATGAAAGTAAAGCGGGAAGAGCAAGATTCACCCCGTTAGCAAATCAGTTCACTTCTATGGTGATAAACCATGAGTTTTTTTACACTTCTTAATAGAGGGAATAGCTCCATTACTCCAGGGTTGTTGAAAGGCATATGATGTTTTAGTTGTTGTTTTTTTGTAATATTCTCTATTTGCCTCTCTGAACTGAGTTTAATAACCCCCATTGTGGATTGCTAACCCAAGCTCTGATTATACTGAAATTTTTTGCATCTAATTTATTTTTTTGGATTAAAACAAAGTTTCTCTGGTTGCTCTGAAGACAGGATGATACTTGTTTACTCCCCTTAAGGGCAGGTGTTGCTAAGAGCTTGATTCAAAGTGTGACATTAGCAAGTCCAGGCCAGCAGTCTTGGGTTTCATTGTCTAGATATTGCATGCTTTTGTATGACTAATGGAAACCATGCATGCGGTTCTATTCTATGTTGTGGAGCAATTGCATTTAAACTCCAATGTAAATAAACTTTGAACAAGCAATCATATGTCCAGGAAGGAGAGGCGTTCTCTGGGAAATGACACATCTTGAGAACTACTCAACCTATGATATGATATTTATGCCTTTTTTTTGTGGGGGGGTGGGGGGGGTTGTCTGTCACTATCCAAACATCACTCAAGTTACAGTATTTGAGAACACACAGAGAAGAGAAACAAATGCCTGGCTAAGTTCACTTTTCTTTCTTTTCATCTTTAACCTTCTGCCCTCTCCTTGTCAATAAGCACACCTACTCAAGTTTACACATAAGTCTGTTTATGCTTCCTGCCATGTTGGTCACATTTCTGATGGTTTAAAGTCTTCCATCTTCAGCAGTGAAGATTTGAGTATTATTTGAGAATGTGTTGTGAAGTTTATCTTACCAGCAATAATGCATCAGGCTCAGCGTGTGAGCTTTTTACGATGACTCCATCCCTCCCTGAGTTTGGTAGAGGTTCAAACCCCTCACGTCAGGTCTTGGTCTGCCTTTTGGCAGAGCGGGTTTATAGGTTTATAGGTTTATATCTGACTCCACATGCTTCAATAACATAAAGGCCCTATATCCTATATACATAAAGGTTTAAAATCCTGTGTGTATGTTTTAGGATGTGTTGCAGTGCACAGAAACACAGGAAGGTTTGTGTGCTGTCCTGCAGATCCTGACTTAGACTTGAATTAATGCAGAATAAAAAAATAAAAAAATAGGTCCATCTGGGGGATTTCTGAAATCTCTGCTTTATCAGCTAAATACTGTTTTTGTTAAAGGCTAAAATGTTTACACATTTTTAGAGCTTTTATTTCCCTTTAAGGAAAACAAGGAAATGTCTTCATTTAACATTTCGTATGTGGAAACTGGGGAAGAGCACATTATTTAAAGCCAGGTCTCCCCAGAGCATGACAGAATAGCAAAGACTACATCTTCAATTTCATCCACACTTCATTTTATAATTTAGTGACTCTGGGTTTTGTCCCAAAAGGAAAGCAACTCTTGGCCAGGAATGAAATAGCTTTTTTATCTAAACAGCAATACAAACAAGGCATAAACCCAGGGCTGAGATTTGAAGCTTCTTTTCCAACATTTATTAAATCTCCCCAAGGCCATGTTGTTCAAACACACCTATGGCAGCACAAGAGGAGCATGTGGCAGTATTTCTCATGCAGGCCCAACATCTATAATCATTTTTTAAAAACAGCTCTCTGGCTTTTCAAAGTGGTGCCCAGTCTGCTTCCACAAACTCTCAAGGCACCACTCTGTAAGATATATGCAAGAGTCATCCCACACTCGAGAGCCAAACCCTCCCATAAACTACCACATAATGACAATTCCCAGGCCTAACCGCAGTACGAGCATTGCTAAAGTCGATCATAAGAGAAGGGATCATTTCACAACACAGTTTTAGCTTAGTGCAAGACATGTGCGGGTATGTCATTTTACCATACAAATTAGTTCCTTGAAGACTCCACCAGGTGAGGCCTCACCTGCTAACAACCAGCTTGTGTATCCCTCATGTCACGTTATATCTTCAAAGAATGCCCTCAGCCTTTTTTGTTGCTCCGTCAAATTGCCTGTAAGCTAAAAATGACAAATCTATAACCACACATGAGGTCCTGTTCACCATTATCTGCACTGAAGCTATACCACACATGTCGTTTTTCTATTCTATTCTGTAGTGCTTTTTCATCAGTGTTTAAGGGCAAAGTGTAGTCATGCATTGTAAAGCACAATGCTAAGCCATGTGGACAAGCATGGTGATATTATGATAAGCTCCACTTACCAGATGGTAGGCACCTCTGATGCTCACTAATGTGGAAGTCCTGTGTAATCCACTTGTTAACTGTCAATAACTACCTTCATTGGCTTTTTATTGCCTTTTATTCCTTAGTAAATAACAATAATAAAAAGCTAAAGCAACTCCAAGCTAAAGGCAGTTTTTTTGAAGAGAGGATAAGGTTAAGAGACTAAGAAGTTATTTATGTATTCCTGTGCGATTTTCTGTCAGTATAATAAAATATATGCAGCTAATAGAGTGATTTATTAATTTATTTCAGTGAAAATGTTTTTGTTTTGTTTTTACTGAATTTATATATTTAAACAGATATATCACCTATAATAAAATAATTGTAGTTTGTTTTACAGTTTGCATATTACTTTTATTGCAGCTTGGAAACATGCTTTTCAAAGACCGTGCTCTCTGATTTCTTAACTCCTCAGCAACCTGACCAAAATGTGGACAAAAAGTTCTGGATGCTATTCAGCCATATGCAATGAAGTGTATTCTTTCAGCAATGCCAGATGTTGACAATATTACACTCTTTCACAATGAAAAGTATTATTCAGGCCTCTTGTGTCACCCTTTGTGAACATTATTTAGGTTTATTAATAGAATACAAGAAACATGAATATCAGGTCTTCGCATAGATAAAAACATGAAATAAACAAATCTCAAACTAAATATTTTCTTTAGCAACAGACAACATTTGCTTGCATGACGTACCTACACTGAAAACATAAGATGATTGCCACAAGCCTAAACTAGCACAAAGCACAATTGGTACAACCATAAACCATTACCGTGGTATTACTCACCTTCTACTCAGACGTGAGAAATGAAAGGAAACGGGGAAGGTTGTACCTGATCAATTAAACATGTGCCAGAAATGTGTCAAGACCACACAGTGACCTCTCTCTCTTTCTGTATGCATAGAGATTAAGGTGTGTCACAGCTAAAACCTTTCCTAACCTGTAATCATTACACCAGTCTCGGATGCTCGGAGGCGGTCTGTCATAATGACTCACTGTTCACATCCCGGAATAACCAATCAGGATGGAATGCAAGCTCACCCAAGCCACGCGGTGAGCACTCCACACCTTTCATATGGAAAGAGAAGACGTTCCTTCACGTGGGTGATGATTATTCATCCCTGATAGGATTAGCTGTTAACATCTGCATCTTCCTGTTATTTCAGTCCTTACTTGTTTAATCACCCTGATCAAATCGGAACTGAAGACGCAGCTGTTCTTCTTGGCTAATGCCTGAATTGTAACCTGGCTACAACATATGAGCGGCTCTGCCCTACATTCGCATAGCCTTTTACACATGTTCATTGTGGCCATTTTTGTTCCTACACAATTCCCACCTAGGACACATAACGAATCACGACTGCCTTGAGGTCTTGGGTACATTTTTCATCTTCTCATACACTCTTTGAAGACACTGGTACATTAATTGGCATTTCATGCATTTGAAAACCATTTCCCCAGTCAAGACTCTGGGATCATTCATATATGTATCATTCATATATCAAGTACATTCCTCATGGAAAAGCAAAAGCACATTCCTCAAGATCCCGTCTACCTGGCATATTCTCATGTTACTCCTCAGCCAAACGCATACTCAAAAAGTGAAAATGTCAGGCAACCTTCAAAGCCCTCTTTACAATATTAAGAGTCATTATTTACTAAATGAAAAGGGAAACATTTGCCCCTCTTGTTTATTACTGTGAATTGAGTAATTTGCATTGGTACAGCAGGTTTCCATTCCTAAATCAGAGCTGCAGAGCGACACATTTACTGAAATGTACTGCCAAAACATCATAAGAAAAACAGTAATGGCTTTTCCATATAAATACCACCATTTTAAAAATGTGTCTACAGCTCATGATCCTAAATGCAGTTTTCTTACTTACTACAATTGCATCTATTTGAACCAATCCTATTCCCTTGCTAGGCTCTCCTGTGCTGCATATTTACTATACCCTTCAGTAACCTGAAAGGTTTTGATATGGAGTTCAATGTGAAAAGGTGTTTTATAAATAAACAAACATGACTGATTGATAGTAAATGTGTTGTGCGATATTCTGTTGTTGTTATACCCCATGATAAATGAGGGTAGCAGAATAGCAAAACAGCTTTTTAAGAAAAATTAACAAAAGCAGGATACTGTGGGGCTTTTGGCAGAATGCACATACCTGATTGAAAAACGGTTCCCCAATGATCTGCAGCAATATTGCGTTGATCTGCAGCTGACTGGCAGGGAAGCCACACAAAGTCCTTTCAGTAGCTTTTGTTGTGGACAGAGGTATTCCATATGGCACATAACAAGCCTTTCAGAAACAACAAAGAATCAAGCATAACACATATTCATTATTATCAGTCTATAAAAACATGTAAATATTGGCAGCACTTCACAGACTTTTCTTGTTGCTTTTGTTTTTTGTTGTTTTTTTTCCCCAAAGAAATCTATTTAAATTTGTGGTGTCAGCAAATTAGATATTTTATTACCTCTTTAAAAATAACATACCATAATTATGCTTGGAATCGAATCCCTATACAGTCAGAAATAAAAGTTAAGTTGCCTTGCTATACCACTCTGCATGTAACATGGATGCCAGGACCGAACACGAGACATTGCACGATCATATAACTTTCTGATAAACTCTCTTGGTCAGTATGTTACACTCTGGGACTTAACGAGAAGCATTCTGAGTTCCAGTTTGATTCCTTTTTTGCTGGAACACCTCCGCATTTTTTCCTACAAGAGATTCTGTTCAGCTGTGTGTCCCACATTTCATTCACAACCATCATAATTTCCTTCCCTTTTTTAAAATCACAGGCACTGGTTTGCATTCATCAATATTTCCCTTTACCTTCAAAAGACCCTTTCTTGTCTTGTTTGCATATCTGTATATCATCAGAATCTGCTTGGAGATTTGCATTAACATGATCTTTTTTTAAAAGGTAACAAGATTATATCCTGGTTCAATACATTTACATTCAATTGGAAAAGTAAGTGTTCCTGTGTCAGATCAGAGGTCATTTTCTTTCAAGATTATTCTCTTCTGAAAATCTAGCACAAGCTAAACAATACTTTTTTGGCAACTTTGTAAGAGGATAACATTCTAATTGGATCATCTGACTGCACGTTATGTGGTAGATTTTCTTAATCTCAGTGGAGTCAGAGAGTTTCAACATAAGTGTTTAGGAAAAATATAATATTTTAAATTAGGATGAATTATATCAGGGTCAGGATTTTGGCATTGTGAGGTTGTGGGCTTGTTGAACAAACAAGTCTAGTCAGAGCTGTTCTGGGATGAAGGTAATAGACAGAAAGAGGATGTTGAGATTTAAGATGGCTTTTAAAGCAGATTAGAATTCTTCCAGGAAATGATTTTTGTCCCCTGACTCTTCCATGTGATTTAACAATAAACGTAATCAGATTGTGATAATAATGTTATATTTTTTATATGGTGGAGTTTTCTATTTTTTGATGGCAATTGAAAGCTGTTGTGTAGTTCCAAAATTAACATCCATGTTATAAAACCAGCAGGTCACTCAACCAAGAACCTGTTAAGGTGAGTTTACATCATTTCTGGTCCTGTTTCTGCAAGACAATAGGCCACCCATTCTTGGTTTCATTTCAAAGACTCCGCTAAACCTCCAACAATAACTCAGCTTGATTTTAATGAAGGGTATGGAGTGTGCTTGACAACAGCATTCATTCAAACTATTAAACACCTTTATGGATTGACTTGAAGATGTGCCATTTGGGCTTTCTGAAGTAGAATATTGAATGTGCTTCTCTTGGGAGTTCAAGTGTGGTAGTAATAATGAAAATGAAATCCACACACAATATTTTCTTCTTTCATTCATCAATGTATTTAAGAAAGGTTAGAAAGGAGAGGAGGCCCTTTGGCCCATCTGGCTCACTCACATGCATGCAATAACTAAGTGATCCAAGGATTTCATCAAGCTGTTTATTTTATGTGTTTTTGAAGTGCATGGCTGTTGTTTACTGTGTCATCATATGCTTGTGAGGCCAAAAGAGGAGAATGAAAGTAGGTAGATCCAGCTAGGGCAAAGTATTCCCAGTAAAGAAAAAACAGATTTCCAGCAAATGCATACAGCGAGAGATAAGAGACTGGCAATTAAAGGCAGAGGAGAGGTATACAAAACCAAGTGTCTTGAATTAGATGGGGCTTAATATGTACTATGAGAGGCAGAGGGTGCTTCAAAGCCAGACACAAACACCCCAGTAAACTCGGTATGCAAATAAATACTACAGACATTGCACAGCCCCAGCGCTTTGTCCTTGTAGTTACTTATTCAACAAGGACCTTTCATGGTCTTTTAAAAATTACACAACTGAATAAGAAAAGAGAAAACCACACATTTGTGCACATGGTGTATGTGTTACTGTCTAGACCATATTTTCATCACTTGACTGCCACCCACCTTGTGGCACAATGGAGCCTCTGTATTTCAATGCTCTTCTGAAGGCTGGAGCGTTTGGTTATTGGTTGGAAAGGGAAGACACTGGTTTAACAGGCATATGGGCCCGTGCCTGAATAGTACTGTAGGTGTTTGTGAACAGTGGCCATGCCTAGGTGGATATCTCCGTCAGCAGTGCAACAATCATACTCTCTGTTCTACACTGTCTTATTGTATCCTCTCAAGTGCAATAATATAGACCAATCTGTGAATCTGTTAGTCAGCTGTCTGATTCGGGATTATTAAAGTGCTTTTTTAACGGTGTAAAAAACAGATTTCAAAGAGATTAGTGTCACGGACGGTGTTAATGAGCTCTTTTAATCACCAATTGTTATTACATTTATTTTCACTTGTACTTTATTCAATATGGTTTTGTGTATATTGTTTAGAATTACATTGCTTTTTATTCTTGTGTTTTGATGCTTTTCACTTTATCATTTGATTCTCATTCACTATTATTATTATGATTGTTTGCATGTGTGCCTTATTATAATAATAGTCGGCATGGCGGCTGGAAACTTGCAAGGAGAAACCAGGAAGAAGATTAACCTCGTATTACCCCGTGTATAGCTCACTTAAGAACATTTCCACACACCTGACGAGAGCTTCTGCAACAGCAACTATAAGAAGGAGGATAAAGACAATTGTTCTAGCTTAGTGTTTGGTTACAAGCAAATTTGTTTCTCCCCAAACAAAGCAGTTGTGGGGAACTGGGTAAATAACCCTTATCCTTATGTATAATTATTTTTTCTAATAATTAGTTCAGGAACTCCAAGAGTTAAGTGGGAGTTCACTACCCCAGAGAGAGGTGGGTGTGGCAAGCAGCTGAGGCACTATAAATATGAGAGGTGCAGTGGGGTGAGGCTACAGTAAAAGAGATGTAACTATGCAACCACATGGCCTGATGTGTTATTACTACCTGTAATGTAGCGCTAAGTTTGTCACTCGGACACTGAAAATGCTGTTTGGAATTTTCTCTAATTTTGATAAATGTTTGTTTGAAACTGAAATGTGTAAAAAGCAACTTCTGCACGCTACAGTTCTCACTCAGTGAAATAGATGCAACTATGCAACCACATGGCCTGATGCGTGTTATTGCTACTTTTATTCAGGCTGTAACACATTATAGTGATTGGATGAATACTTGCCATCATTGTATATCTGTTTCTTTTGCCTATGGGAAAATAGAGATTCTTATAATTACTTATTGAGGAACAGTGTGGTGTATAGCTATTTGTATTGTATATTTTTACTAGCATTTGGTTTTCTTTTTTGTATTTTTCATTAGGTTAGGGTTTTAGCTTTTTATCACCCCTTTTAATTAAAGGCGATTTTAGTTAGGTTTTATTGATTGTTATTTTGCAGTTTTATGATTGCAGACATCATGTCCTGCTTTCACTTCTGATTATTGAAATAAACACAATTTACTTACCTGGGTCTTCTGGGGTCCTGGTCCTAACTTGCACACGGGGTGTGGTTGGTGGTACGAGTTCCCTCCCTCGTTAAACAGAGGGTGGCGTGGTCGATAGTGCTCCAGCTAACTTGTCAGGGGAACAGCGGGGATGGCTAGAGGCCCTGTTACAGAAGTGCATCTTCGCCTTGTACAATGAAGACTTTGGATGAACAGAGGCCATGTACCACCATAGTCCACTAGGACAGCCCCACCTTCATGAGAGTGCTACCGGCCCATGCCTCCGGTGATGTACCATGAGCTGAGAGGACTGCTCCGTCAAATGAAGACTCAAGGAGTAATCGTCAATAGTAGCAGTCCCTGGGTGGCCCCCGTGGTGCTTGTGAAGAAAAAAGTCGGAACCCTGTGGTTCTGCGTTGATTACCGTAGGTTAAACTCGGTAACGCATAAAGATGCCTACCCTCTCCCACGTATCAAGGAGTCTCTTACCAGCCTGACCGGGGCTGAATAGTACTCCACCTTTGATTTGGCGAGTGGGTATTGGCAGGTGGCAGTAAATCTGGGGAATAGGGAAAAGACAGCTTTTGCAACCCCCGGTTGGGTTATATAAATTCGAACGCATGCCATTAGGATTATATAACACCCCGGCCACCTTCCAATGCCTTATGCAACAGTGCCTTGGAGATCAGGTAATCGCTCTCTGCTGATATATCTAGATGACAGTTTATTCCCATAACTTTGAGCAACATCTAGGCCATTTGGAGACATCTTTCGTATATTCCATGGTTATGGTTTGAAATTACAGATTAAGAAGTGCCATCTTTATCAGCATGAGATGGGTTACTTGGGGCACTGAGTAAGCAAGGCAGGGGTGGCACCGGATCCCGAGAAAGTGGCCGCAGTAAGAGGTTGGCCTGTGCCTTCGACTGTCTGGCCGGTAAGGGCATTTCTGGGCTTTGCAGGTTATATCAATGTTTTTTTCCTGCTTTTTCTAAGGCGGTGGCCCCCCTACATGGGCTTCTGGTGTTTGGACTCCTCAGTGCCAGGCTGCATTCGAACAGCTCCAGGACAGGTTAGTGAGTGCCCCCATATTGGCTTACGCTGACTTTTCATTGCCTTTCAAGCTTTATATGGATACTAGTTTGGAGGGGCTGGGAGCAGTATTAGCCCAGGAACAGGATGGGAGGGAGAAGGTTATCACTTACGCCAGCCTGAGATTACATTATCCCAACAAGAATGATAAGAACTATAGTTCCTTTAAACTAGAATTGTTGGCCCTGAAATGGACCGCTACTGAGAAGTTTAAGGATTACCTATAGGGTATGAAGTTTACGGTGTTCACAGATAATAACCCGTTGGTACACCTTAGCATAGCTCGATTAGGGGCCATGGAGCAGCGGTGGGTGGCTCAGCTGGCCAATTTTACCTTCAAGATTAAGTATCGGCTAGATGCCCAGAACCAGAATGCTGACCTATGGTCTAGGCTCCCGGGGGAACAGGTTGAGGGGGTGGCAGGACCAGTGGTGGCCGAGGAACAGGAGGAGTTTCCATGGGCAGACTGGCAGGCTGAAGTGGGTGGGCCAGCAGAGGCGCCCCTCGGAAGAAGTATGCCCAGCTTGGCCCCGCGAGGCCCGGTGGATGGTTCAGGAATGGCCACAGTTGGCCCTTCATGAGGGCATTCTAGTTTGCCACAAGGAAGTGGCTCCTGGTGTGGAGACGGCAGTACAGGTGGTTGTTCCTCGTGTTAACGGCAAGAAGGTCTAGGTGGAGTACCACGAGGCTGCTGGACATGCTGGGAGTACTTGTCATTACTGCGAGAGGTATTTTTGGCATTGGGCAGTGGACAGCGGAGTGCCCGGATTGCTCCTGGGCAAAAGCACGGCTAGAGAGAGGAGCCCCCATGGTCCCCATTGTAACATCTTACCCCTTAGAGATAGTGGCTTTGGACTATCTGTCCTTAGGATGTCCTAGGGATTACTATCCCTACGTTCCTGTCATGATTGACCTGTTTTCCCGATTCGCCTGGGCCGTTCCAGTAAGGCACCAGACAGCCCAGACCACAGTAAAGGCCCTATGGAAGGCAGTGATTCAGCCTTTTGGCTGTATGGAACGTATCCACAATGATAGAGGGGCAAGGTTTGAGTTGCAGTTAATGTCTGACCTGGTCAGCATGTACAGTATGGCATTCGAAAGAGTCGCACTACTCCCTGTCATCTGCAGGGGAATGAGTCCTGCGAGAGGATGAACCAGACCCTGCTCTCCCTGCTGGCTGCCCTGGGCAAGGAAGACCAGAATAGATGGCCTAAGAAGGTGCCAGAACTAATTCATGCATATAATAATATCGCACATTAATCAACTGGCTACTCACCTTTTTCTCTGGTGTTTGGTAGGCAAGCCAGGCTCCCAGTGGATGTGGCTACAGGGGCCATTCCAACTGCAGTGCCACAGACACTGGAAGGGGTGGGTAGTCAGCCACCATCAGCGCCTAACGGCTGCGTATGGTAGTGCTGCCAATCAGGCTCGGCGGCAGCAGGCTTTAAAGTGATTGGATTAATACTTACCGTCATTGTATATCTGTTTCTTTTGCCTATGGGGAACATAGAGATTCTTACAAGTACTTATTGAGGAACAGTGTGGTGTATAGCTATTTTTATTGTACATTTTTACTAGCATTTGGTTTTCTTTTTTAAAATATATTTTTCATTAGGTTAGGGTTTTATCTTCTTTTAATTAAAGGTGATTTTAGTTTCTGGTAGTTTTATTGATTGTTATTTTGCACAGTTTTATGATTGCAGACTTCATGCCCTGCTTTAACTTCTGATTTATTGTAATAAATACAATTTACTTACCTGGATCTAATGTGGTGTTCTGGGGTCCTGGTCCTAACCTGCACGTGGGGTGTGGTTGGTGGCACGAGTTCCCTCCCTCTTTAAACAGAGGGTGGCGTGGTCGATAGTGCTCCAGCTAAATTGATCACCCTTAGCTGTGACACTAGCAGTCACTTCCCTAGCAATTATGTGTTCTGATTATTAGTATTCTAGTACGTTCCTAGTTCTCCACATAGCAAATGAAAGTTGATCTTTTCCAGATTTAATGGGCTTTTAACAATTAGAATTCATATAATAATAGATGTTTATAATATAACTTTTCATTCCTGTGATATGTCTTGCTCCATAATCATGAAACACACTCCACAGACTTTAAGGGTTCAATTAAGTAACTGAGAGCTCGGTTAGAACAAAAAACAGCCGGGTAGGGGTCTTCCAGGACCAGGGTTGAGAAACATTGTGGCATGCCATTGACAACACACTCACTGTTTTGTTTTGATTTTTGGAGGAGATGCTGGAGAGATGGGCTGCAGCAACAAATACACTAAGCTGTGAGATTGCTTGGTTTTCACCACATCAAAGCAGCAAGGGTATGGGAGGTGTGGAGCCTTGCCTTTCAGTCATGTTAGCCTTCATCTATTGCCACCTATATTGGATCTTCAATGTAAACATCGACAATCAATGCATTTCAGACCTTTGCCTTCCCACCCCCGGGTTTCCTGGCAAATGACCAAGTGCAGAAAATGATTTTGCTTAACTGATTGTATTTCTGCCACATCAATCACATATTAACCTGCTGTATAAGATTTTCATCTTATTATTGTCTGTTACATAACGGGTTAACCTTTAACATGTATTATTACCAATATGGAACAAATGTTTTTTGTTTTTTTTTAATATATGGTAGAAATTTGTGATCCTTATATTTTTCATATGCCACAAATTGAGAAATTTAATTGATGGGACATATGTTTTATAGACTTAGTCTGCAATCCATATATTTATTTTATATATTGATATGTTAATATATTGTAGATATTAACATGGCATATATTTTCAACCTTTAAAATAAATATATGGATTAGTGACTAGAATATATTTAAAATATAACCCATATAATTTAAATAGTCACTAAAGAATGTGGCATATGAAAAAATAAGAATTACAACATTTCTACCATATATAAAAGAGTATGTATTTGTTCTGTAAGGGTGGTATAAGGCAAAGGTTACCAAAGGCAAGTAAACGTTGACTCCCTATTTATTGGAGACAATGTATTCACACCTCAATGACTTTTCTGAAACAGCATGCTACCAATATTTTTGTTGGACCTCCCTTAAATCCTTTTTGACTTTACTTCAGGCTTGTGAATCATGTGGTTCTTGAAAGGGAGTGTTAGTGTTTTTTTAAACAATCTTACCCTATGATTACTTGTCATTACTGTTGGTGCAATTTGGATGATAGTGGGATCCACAATCCAGCCTCCAATGCCCTCGGGGACCAAGGTTACTCACAGTCACAATGCTGTTACGAGGTTATTATAACCGCCACTCTCATGCTGTACACTTCACAATTAGAGCAAATGGTAAGCAAGGGCTCTCACTATAAAGGTATGTAGGTTGAATATTTTATTTTAGCATAGAGTTTATGAATAAAATATGTTCTAAAATATAGGATTGTATGTGTCTACACAAGTATAGTAATTCACAGCCAATTTAATCTATTGTTTTAATTGAAATAATATTGAAAAGCTTGTTAGACTTTTAAAGTATTTATTTGTTTGTTCATGTAATAGAAATGAATACATAGATGACCTTTGGAAAAAGCAAGTATCCATATTACATGTACAAGCATATTTATTTCAGTTAGTCAATGCATCTTTTCATGATAATGCAGTTTCCTCCACAGTTCAGAAAAAATGCATTATGTATCAATGTTTTTCTTCCGCAGCAGTCAGACGCTGTTAGTCCCTATCTGCGGCTGTGTGGGAAAATGACTTCATCGCAGTCAAAAAGGGAAGGCCAGATGTTGTTACCCTGAGTTGGATTCCTCTCTGTGATTAAGCCTCTGGCTCTTTAAAGATTGTTGTGTGATCTTTAATGTCCAAACCCCAGACAGAATCCTGATTTAATATATCACCAATAGAAAATACCTCATTGAAAGCAGTACCTCCTGACAGAAGTGTACATTATTGCCTTGAGAGAGGGAGAAGTGTAAATGTAAGATCCACATCCATTAGCATATATTGAGTTTCATGACAATAACAACAATAAAGTGTGCCTATACATTAAATTACATTTTGGTATTCTGGGGTGAATGTTTGCCCTTTGAAGGCTTACAGTGTAGTTCCCTTTATTTAAAAGAGGGTGCAGAAAAAATAACTTATGGACAGGAAAAGTATTTCTAATTAAGTTGTGTCCTTCAGGCCAGTTACTGAAAATCCTTGGCTAGGTTTCACAGCAGGTGTTCAATGCAGATGGATCATCTGGTTCAAGGAGAAAACTTTATTTATTTTTATAGCGTGGTTCTACTTGATGGTATCTATATTGCTGGAACAGAAGGCAAAACTGATTAAAAACAGTACATTAAATAATATACAATTTTGATCTGAAACGCAGTCTACTAAATTGGATCCTGGCACTCATATTCCTAATGGGAATTTATTTGATGGGGGCAAAAAAACCTACTTTCTACATTAATTATATGTTTTACATATAAAATGAACTGCATTACTTGATGTGTAATTTGAAGTTTTGTTGTTTTGTTTTTGACAAGATGGTTTGAATACTGCGTCCACTAAAGGACATTTGAATTAAAAATATGAGGAAATGTCTAGTTCTGGGATGATTTTTCATGATTTATTATCAAACAAAAACACCCTGCTCTAAATATTTGAATCAGCATTAGTCAGCGGGAACAGGGAACATTGTGTAAGGGAAAGGCTTCCAATCCTGTTTTAACAAGTTATAACAACACAGACATTAGTAAAGCAGAACATTTAATTTCATGTTCCAGCCCGACACAAATGTTCTAATGTTCGTAATAGAGAGTTGATATAAACCGTTCATTTTGTGCTTTAACAAGTAGGTGGTTACAGACCATTTGTTGAGTTTATTTATCAAAGGTCATCTGATTTTACTTTGCCTATGCCTGTATTCCCTCAGCCCAACACACAGTCACACTCTCACCTATCCAGGTGCCTCCCTTACACCCAGTCCTGACCTACAGTTGATCTCAGCTAAGATAAACATCACACATTTGGGCAGGAAGATTTGCAGGCTGAATGGATAGCATCAGATGTACCTATAGGCAATTTCTTTAGCTTTCACAGATTATGGAGTTGTTTACAGCTTAAGTATGGGCTTCTTTGGTTAACATCATTACAAGGTTACTGTACGTAGTAAAATTACAAAATATCCTGGAGCAGCCCACAAAACGCATACCTTTACCACTGTGCTATCTGGTTAGTGAGCACCTACTGTAGCAACATAAATATCTTCAATGCTATCATATTGTTGCAGTACCAATGTATGGTGGACCCTTTTGCTTATGTTAAGCGGGAGTGTGAAAAGAGTAGTATCAGTTATAATAGTCATAGTGCTTGTAGTAGTAGTAGCAGTAGTATTATTCTCCAAGTAAATTTTCTCATTAGTGAAGAGAAACACTATTAATCACAAACACTATTATGCATTATGCACTAATATACATTTAAACAACTGGTCACATTTTTCAGTAAGGTACAGTGATTCTTCATGAATTAATATATGAACACCACAGGATAAATGCATGAATATGTCATCCACCTGAGTTCTGATGTTAATCACATGTATAACAGGGTAAGTGCAGGTTCATGTGCTCAACATCAGAACTCAGATGATGATCATGAAGTACTGATGCTTAAATCCTATAGTATTCATACAGTAATTCATGAGTTATACCGGTACCTTATTGTAAAGTGTTACCAAACAACTTGTCCATATTGAAGTTTAGCACTCAAGCCCCTCCAAATACCCACAAACACCCCAAATCGCAAAATAGCCAGTGTGGGCCAGACTAGCATAAAAAAAGACCACTAATGTCACATGGGGTTAGAATTTATAGGTGAGTTTACTGTCTGGAATTAGGGGTGTATGGCACTAACTATAGCCTCAGGCCAGAAGAAACGTTAAAGAATTTTACCACAGCACATGTATGGGGTATCACATTGCAAAAAAGAATGCTAAACAATTATCACTTTCAGTAAATTGCATGTGTCCCCAGCTTAGATACCAATCACGTAGGACAGACATATTTTGTTCAAATTAATTGTTGCCTGAATTTGAAACTAAACTTATTTTTCTTCAAAATATGTTTTTGCAAACACTCTATATGCAGCACTTGGTCTCCAGATGTCTGGGCTTCAGAGATCTGTAACTGTAGGAGTGAAAACAAATCATCAAAGACTCCATGGGTGTATTTACTGTGTGGGGTGCAATTCATTTTTTTATTTTTATTTTTTGCTTTCAGTACTCTCAGTGGAATCATTCAGGAGCCCTGTGATTCTTTTATTTTCTCCATCTATTTTTTTCTTCCTCTGTATCTTCAAACATCTTTTTATATTTAGTATAGTTGCCCCCACGCTTCTCAGTGAAATTCTACTGCCTGACAGAGGTGTATATTCAAACAAGGACTTGGTTTCAATTTTTAGATACATTTTCTTAGTTATGTAGTAACATTAAAGTAATTTTTCTAATGCTGTACACAAAAAAAACTTGTACATGTAATCCAGTAATACTGCTGAAAGCACCAGGGAGGCTCAACTGTCTGTTATGTATGCAGAGCAAAACAAACTCTTTACATTCTCACTTTATTATAAGATTGTGCCTTATACCTGCATAGACGTACTTTGTAGTGTTACTTCTTTGTATGATATAATAACATTTGCTGTTTTTGCTAAAGTTATTTTCCTGACAGTATTAAAAAAGGAAAAGACAACCATTGCATATATATGATATGTGTGTGTGTGTGTGTATATATATATATATATATATATATATATATATATATATATATATAATCAACAGTAAAAAGGACGTAGGAAAACAATGGGCTATGTACTATTTAGGAAAGGGAATATATTTCCTGAAATGCTATTCAAGCCCTGACATCCACATCAACCTCTATTTGAAAACATCAACCCATCATCTACCTTCAACACAATACTTAAGTTGAGAGGAGCATTTTGTTTTCAGTACAAATAATAACAGGTATCAAAACAGTCTTCCAGCTTTTCTTTCCATCTTTTCACACATCCATTTGGAGCTGCCAGCACCATTACATAATTAAAGTATTTCCCTTCACTCGTAAGTTGCTATTTGCATTACCTTCCATTTTATTCTACACAAAAGGCCTTCTCTGCAAGTGTGCAGTGTGAGTTTAATGTCAGGTCAAGCAATCCATCACAAGAGCACAGAACTTAACTGTGATCCACTGGTCAGTGGTGCAGAGTCTGTGGCCAAAACTATTATTTTAATGTTTAGTAGAGATAGTGCCAGGTTATGAAAAAGTAAATCAAATCTATTCATCTGAGCAAGGCAAACAAGTCAAACACTTAATCAGTAATTAATTGGGGTCATGACAAATACACCTCAACACTATTGCAGTGAGTAGGCTTGGAGTTAGAAAGTTAAAAGTCAGGTTCCAAGTCTGTTTCCTACAGACGCTCTGTGCTGGTGTCTGTGACTTTAACACGTGGTTTGAAAGTCGTTGCTGTGCAGTTCCAGTTCATGTATTTCAGCTCTGGGTTTGATCTTTTTCCTTTTTGGTTATTCCACAGAACCCATGCAAAGGGCAGGTCCTGATTCATGTTCCTACTTGTCCAGGAGCCAGAGCTGAATAGGGACTAGGACGGGCAGTGGAGGAGTGAGGAGTGTGTGCTGCCTGTGACGTTGCTGTGGCTCTGCTCACAGGGAAGGGAGTTCCCACTGACATACACAGAGCAGGCTTACAATAACATTATCCTTCAATACGTATTCAGCTTCTGGACATGTAAGACAATCACGCCATACACAGCTCCTTGTTCACAAAGACACTCTTGTCCTGTGGGTTTTCCATGTAGTCTCCACGTGTATTGCTTTCATGATTGAACACAAAGGCTTCCCAAGAATAAACTCATTATGAAAACAATAAGACTTGTTTCATGTATTATATATGTCATTTTTATCTTAAATTTTGTTTTAAATAAATGTTGCCGTGCTAATTCGTAATGATCCCCAGCTAAGTTTTTTCGGAAAAATAAAGAAAATCTCAGAAGCACCACCTACTGTTACTGTTAAGTAATAACTCCTACGTCTTGTGTCAGTGATGGTATGATGTATTAAATTATTATTATTATTTATTTCTTAGCAGATGCCCTTATCCATTACAAAATTTTAAACGAGTGAGAAAATATCTTGAAATTGTGGGATCCTGGAAGGCTCCTGGAAACTTCATCTGCTAGGCCATAATATCATTGTTTTCCAGTCCCTGTGCTCAGGACAGATAGTTGATTTGGAGTTATCTAGAGCAATTAAGTTTAAAATGTAGAAAAAACATCACCAACTGTGACTGCTTTCAGCAAACATTCTCAAACAGATCATGCTACAATGGAAGATTTTTTTCACAAGCATGATGTTGTTTTCCAGTTGTTGGGAATGAAACTGTTCACACATATTTATTTTAAATCTGAACTTGAAGGCAGAAAACACATTCCTCAGCCCAGGGCCCCTGTCAAAAGAACATACGCTTTCTGATGCATTGTCAGAAGTTCTTTTGTTCATATCTTCCCCTTTGAAGTTAAAAGGTATAAACAAGGTATTCAGATTCCAGAACTGTACACCACATTACCACAAATACAATGTCTTTGCACAACTCAATGTCAGAGGCTGGTAAAAGGACTCAGGACTGGAAGCATGCTGGGTTAGTCAACAGCAAAATATTGTCCTAGCCCACAAGGGCCAGAGAAGGAGGCATGGGCACCATGGACTGAATCAGAGCAACCAGCATCCACTTTTTAGGTCATTCATGGATGACATTCAAAGGATGATAGATTCCATGTTCTCAAGGAACTCAAGGAATGCACAACAGTCAACATGAGGGCAAACTGAAAGTGTTTCTTCTTCATCATCTTCTTCTTCTTCTTCTTCTTCTCTAGTCAGCAATGTTTCTAATAGATCCCTGTTGATGTCTACAGTTGAGTAACCACCCACATTCAGCATAGTCTTACAGAAAGATGGCTTAGCTTTGATGTAACCCACAAGATTGATCAATGTTAGAATAGTTCAAACAGGCCTCAATGGGAGCTTTATGTCAGCCAATATTTTTAAATGATTTGATCTACCATTCACAAAGACAAAGTGAGCTTAATAACTGTACATACATCATTTTAAACTGGAGAAAACAAATCAGGGATGACTATTTACTTTACTACCTGTGAAACACTTGCATAACTTACAAAACAACAACTACTTGTTTAAACTGCTTTACCTGTTTTGAATTGAAATATAAGTCAGCTGGCCTACTCAAGGTGGTGTTTTCCCTTTCATTCATTTGTCTGTTTCTTTCTTTCCTTATTTCCTCTGTATAGCTCTGACATATCCTGCCCTCTTCTCTACTAGTTTAAACAAGTCTGCACTTCCCTGTAAATCCCCTCCTAGGTGTGCTCACCTTTCCATCGAATGCTGTCCACCTCGCCCATTGAGATCGTCTCTGTTGTACAAACGATTTCAAACATTATGGATAAAAAGAGCGGCAAAGAGGCTGGCTACCTGTAGTTTGTAATTATCATTAAATATTATTGTATTATGTAATGGAACAACAAATATAAACAACTGTTTCTACTGAATTCTGGGTTAGGTTCAGAGAGAGTGCCAAATTGTTCGGATAGAAAGATTTAAAGAACTGGCTTTCTCCCTAAATCATGATGGCTATAGGAATGCCAAAATGACTCATAATGTATGGCAATATCCTATATATCGTATAATATACCTATCACAAATATTTGACCGATATTCCAAGCAAAAAAACTGGTCCAACAGGGATGTCTTCTTTGGAAACTGTAAAAGAGGGAGTTCCTATTCACACATGTAACTTAGTTTTATCTTTTGCTATAGTTTTTGTGAAGTGGTTTGGCAGCATCTCTACGTCAGGATGATGACTCAGCTCCCGTCTCCTGCTTCAGGCAAGCTAGTGACTCACCAGCTGTTGATATTATGGATTTTTAAAAACTTTTCATTTAATTATCCATTTAAGCTGCTGTTTTGGTAAGTAATAGTGTGCATGTGGTGAGCAATAAATGTTTATACTTAAATATTCTGTACACATAGTAAAGTTACTTAAAAACGCTCAAGGAAAATACAGGAATCCATCATTGCACAGTTATATAAAGCCGCATGTATTTGTTTGTTTCATTGAAACTGCTTATTTAATGTTTATACAGTACTGTGCAAAAGTTTTAGGCAGGTGTGAAAAAATGAAAAAGTAAGACATGTTAATAGATTATATTTATCAATTAGCTAAATGCAAAGTAAGTGAACAGAAGAAAAATCTACATCAAACCCATATTTGGTGTGATCACCCTTTGCCTTCAAAACAGCATCAATTCTTCTAGGTACACTTGCACACAGTTTTTGAAGGAACTCGGCAGGTAGGTTGGCCCAAACATCTTGGAGAACTAACCACAGTTCTTCTGTGGATTTAGGCAGCCTCAGTTGCTTCTCTGTCTTCATCTTCATGGAAGACTTGCAGCCAAAAAGCAATACCTCCGACGTGGCAACAATAATAATAATAACATAATAGTAATAACAAGGCCAAGCGACTTTGCAAGTTTGGGGCTGCATTTCTGCAAATGGAGTTGGGGATTTGGTCAGAATGAATGGTCTCCTCAATGCTGAGAAGTACAGGCAGATACTTATCTATCATGCAATACCATCAGGGGGGCATCTTATTGTACCAAATTCATTCTGCAGTATGACAACGACCCCAAACATACAGCGAACGTCATTAAGAACAATCTTCAGCGTAAAGAAGAACAAGGAGTTTTGGAAGTGATGGTATGGCCCCCACAGAGCCCTGATCTCAACATCATCGAGTCTGTCTGGGATCACATGAAGAGAGAGAAGCAACTGAGGCTGCCTAAATCCACAGAAGAACTGTGGTTAGTTCTCCAAGATGTTTGGGCCAACCTACCCGCCGAGTTCCTTCAAAAACTGTGTGCAAGTGTAACTAGAAGAATTGATGCTGTTTTGAAGGCAAAGGGTGGTCACACCAAATATGGATTTGATGTTGATTTTACTTCTGTTCACTCACTTTGCATTTAGTTAATTGATAAATATAATCTATTAACATGTCTATTTTTGAAAGCATTCTTACTTTACAGCATTTTTTCACACCTGCCTAAAACTTTTGCGCAGCACTGTATGTTTACTTCTTTTTTTTTTCATTTTTAAATAACTTTTATGTTTGAGCATGAAAACCTATATGAACTCACCCAAGTATTACTTTCTATGTTTATTTGTCATTTTATGAATTTTAATAATTGTGTTTTAATAAACAGTACAAGACATAAGTAAATAAACGTGAGTGTTTATACTTAGTTCAAACGTTGTCGCTAAGGTTAAAAACAAGAAGGATAAAATAAGATTGCAACAGAAAAGGAAACCAAATAGTCACCTTCAACTCACATGTCTTATCTTCAGTTCTAAATGCATCAATTATTATTTTCTACTCTTCATTTTTTAGTTGTAGAACAGGTTAAGCGAGTATCACCAATGCTATGGGATTCATTGTTAAGCTTGAGGTAGGCAGTTGTGTTGTCTTTAATAAAACTGTAAATAATGTGAATACTTAAATCAAATCCTTTTGTAATCTGACCATTTTGGCTACTGTTTTTGTGTACTTTCAGAGTTTTATCAGCTATGAGAACATGTTCTGGATTTCTGCCAGTTTTTGTTTTTACTGAATTGGTTTTATAATTGCTGAAAATCTTTAAAAAGGCAGGGTACGAGCTGACATTTAAATTACAGACATTTGACATTTTTTAATTGGCCTTTGGGATTATAATGAATCTTTTTCTGCCCCTGACTTTTTTAAAGTAATATATTTTCTCTTAAAAGGGGAATTGCCAATATCCTCTTTATTTGGAGCAGCTTGGCTTACCACAATAATCCCTTTTTAGTGGCACCAGAGAGATGAAGCCATTGTACAGGTATACTGTGAAACTCACCCTGTCTGCGATGTGATTCTGATTCTTCAAACAAAATGTCATGCTTATCTCCCCAATAGTCTTATAAAACCATCTTAATGAAAAAATAAAAATAAAAACTTTATAAGCATACTTTTTATTAGTTTGACATTACATTTGGATTTGCCTTTGCTGTCAGTTCCCTTCAGATTCCAGTAATATAAATCAATACAGTCAACTCAATAGAGAATAAAGAAATAGTTTTTATGGATTTTAGGATTTTGGATTTGTTTTCTACACATATAATTGTTGTAGTCCACAGCCAGTATATTCTTGAAACAGTAAGGTGACAAAATATTAATGAAACTGTTGACAACACAAGACAAGAACAAATCACTCTCTGGCACACTCTTTGTAAACACAAATTATATGTGGTTATTTTAAATAAGGAATTACTCATTTAGTTTACAGCTTCTGACAGCAACCAGTTACAACAAGAAATCAACCTCCAGTCAATACACAAATTAGGTATTGTCTAGCATTGCATGTTCTCTGAGACTTCACACTATGAATCTATATTTCTATTGAGTTGAATAAAAACACCTGGATACCAAAGTGTTGATTTCAGATTCTTTTCATGCAGGTTATATTGGTTTGCACTCCTCTCTATTTTGGGATTAAACTGCTCAAGTTAGAGCCACATGATTCACAGAAACGTGTTCCAAGCTCTCTCGTATCTTATACAGCTTTCTGCTCCACAGACACAAAAGCTTCATTCTTTCCAAATTAGGATAGGAGGTTATGTCTTGCAGGGGGAAAATGAACTCAGACAAGGTATAATTAAAACCCTTATGGTTTAATGTTACAAAAAAACTTTACAGTGCTTGCATTTTCCAGTTGAATTGACTGTAACCAGTTTATATAATGAGTGCAATATAAAAATGTAATACAATTATTTGGTCGACTATGATTTCTTGCTGGGGACAGTGGGATCAAGAAATTGAGAAAATAACACACATATACTGCAAGAACAATAGATCAAAACTGGGAAGGCTCCACTCACCCCCATAAAATATTATGCTGAACCACTTTCCAGGAAAGCTGTACATTGTACATTGTTTGTTTGTTCTTCATTTTGCTTCGGTCAGTTTGGTTTGTAGTGTTTGGGATCATTTGAACAGGAAGCAGCATTATCGCAGAGAAAGACACACATGACCTGATAGATTTCTCTTATCACTTGATTTGTTTGCTTAATTTCCTCATATTTTAAACTCTTTTTACAGTTGCCTGTTCGGTGGTTTTACAGTCTGAAGTGTTCACATAAGTCTGCCTTACTTTTAAAACCCTTTGCTGACAAGTAATTTGGGGGAATTTTTACTGTACACGAAGCCTTTACAGAGAAGCCAGCACAGTCAGTTGTGCTCCTTTACTAGTTATAGTTTTAATGCCGGCTGCACAATTCTGAACAGGATTGCAGTGTAATATAACATTCGTCCAAGATATCAGCAAATGAGGCATTTTAGGAGTCAAGGATCGAAATGACAGATGCCTGCATTCATTTCACATTATGAATCAGGACAAAGAGGCCTGCATTTCAGTTTATTTCTTAAACACGGGTAGAACACCTCCTTGGCTACCTCCTCAGCTGCCATCTCGCAACTCAAGTCTGGATCAAATATAATCCCTACATTGTCCCCACCTCATGCGACTGTCTTAATGTAAGTCTGTGAAGTGATTTTATTTGCCTTAGTACAAGTCACTTTCCAAAAAAGGTAAAAAGCTAGGTTAAGGAAGGACAGTGATCACATACCCAGGTTGAAAGTTTATTCACTTATTTTCTGTGTGGTCTTAATCTTGAATAAATCTGTTTCTTCATTCCCTTTTGCAACTCATTAATGTTCAGGGAGCTAGGGGACGCTCAAAGCACTGCATAATGATTAAACCATTTCCTAAGTAGTTCTAAAAGACTGCCCTCTGTTTCGTAAAGAAATCGTAAAACCTTCAATTCATACTATTTAATACATATTCATTATGTTTTAATAGTTTCTGTTAGAGGTGGAGTAAAGTTAAACCCTTTCATTAGATATCTGTTTAGACAGGCCTTTGTGAAGTGATTTTAAAAGATGTTTTTTAATCTCTGATTAACACTGTCCGAGAAAGCTTCTACCAACTTGAAAATGCCAGCAGACTGACTAAGTATTCAATTCTGCATTTTAAAATTTGCTAACAATTGATCTCCCATTTTTATTACATTTGAAAACCCTCTAATGTCCAAAATTGTTTCATATAATTGTTTTGATCCTCATCATATTGTATATCAATTGAGAATAAAGTTCGGAGGGGGGACAACCCCTAATCACACTTCACTCTTGCTCCCAGCACAGCCAATGAGATACATCCATTATGTACACACACTATCATAAATCCCACGATATAAGGTCCAACAACAAGCGTCGCACCCACACTCCCTGTTGCTTAAAACTTCTTTAAAAAAAAAGAAATTTGTTTAAGTTTTCTTTTCTCATCATTAAGCAAATTACCGAGGATAATAATGTCTGGGTTAAAACAAATATTCTGGCTTTACTGCACAAGATAAACATTGTGTCATGTCTACTCTACTAGACCTATCACACAGAAAAATTCAGTTTGTTTAGCAAATCAATTAAACAAAAACAGGGACCATTGTAAGAAAAGTGGCCTTCTGCCAGGAAAGTAAAAACAATGTTTTTCTTCATCATTTAAGAAAAGGTGGATAGAGACTATTTGGCAGTCATTCTTGGCAAAGCATTCTTTATTCATTTACACTTGGAGTGCAACTGGAGAAGCTTGTTGGAAAATTGCTAATTTAATTAAAAAGTAGTTATTTACAATTTGATCGAGACGTCTTTGCAATAAACAGAACAACAGTGAGGGCAAGGTAGTGACAATTGAAGGGGATTTTTTCTTATTCTATTACAAAAGCTGGTGTCTGAGTAGTATCTTCCTGAAGAGCTATTCAAATAAAAATCACTGTTTACAGTTTCAATATGATTTAAGTGCTTTGTGGAGGTGTCTCACCTAAAAAGCTACTATGAAAATCTTATCCTATGCTTCAATTTGCCTTGCTATGCTTTACCATAGTCTGTGTAATGCATTTTATTATTTTTTTCATTTGTTTTTCCAATGACTTTTCACTTTTCTGCTTCCTACACTATTCCTAACCCCCATGTCTCTTCACACTGTCATGAGCAGTTGTTTCTTGGGTAGCGCCTGTAGCCTGGTGACAGATGTAGTGCTTCTGTGTGGGCGATGCTCATTCATGCTCCAGCTGTTCTGAAGGCACGATGGCCTGTGACTTGGTTGTCCACAGATGGAGCCCTGCCACCTCTTTGTCTTCCTGGAACCCAGACGGCTACCACTTTCCAAACAATAAAAAGAAGAACTTCAGAAAGGTTACAAGCACAAGGAGATCTCTTGGCCCAATAACTAAATGATCCAAAAATGTCCTTCAGCTGTTTCTTGAAAGATCCTAGGGCTTCAGTGACATGGCTGGGTAACTTGTTCCAGACTTCCACAACCCTTTGTGTAGAGAAGAGCTTCCTGTTTTTCTTCTTAAAAGCATTTCCTCTTAATTTTAATTTGTGTTCTTCATAGAGACAGTGACAATGACAATTATATGTACAATACCACAAAAAGGAACATGCAGACTCACTTCTATCTGAATGTGCATGTCAGTATAGTTATCAGTTATAAATTATTATGAATCTGGAGCCCCGATGTTTTATGTTAATAAAACATTAATTGAAGTGCTCTATTTAAAACTAATCCAGAAATTACAGAAAGTAATATCATTTTGAGATAGACTTACATCAGGCAAAAAATAAATGTATTTTATGCAGTGTAATTAACATATACTGACAGTTTCATTTTTATTGTATTTATATAATGGAAGAGCACATCCTTGAAATAAGTGTTTTCCTTCAGGATTATAGTCACTTCCAACAGATGTATAGATGTGTGGCTGCTATAAAAGCACAGATTTCATATGCTGCTCTGCACAGTCGTTACACTCCCAAACAACATCAAGTTTGTGTCAATAAAAAATACATTGCCACAATTTCTGTGAAGTTGGACGATTTCTATAGGACATTATGCTGCCTCCGTCAAAATAATTCCAAAAGAACATCTGTTTTACTTCTTTCCATTGTGCAACCTATTTCAAATTTTCGCCTGATAGTTTGAAAACGACACATTTTCTTAAGTGTGTATAGGTCTTGTGACGGGGGAGATCCCACCCCACCCTGCCACGGGGACAGACTTTTTAGGTGTGCTGGTCTGAGAGGCTTAATTGACTGACTGGCCAGCAGACCAGCATAGGAATATGCCACATTGCTCATGTATAGTTGGCCAATCAGTCAATTATCCCCCTGAGTCGGCACCACACCATTTTAAAGAACCTTTGCTCCAAAAAAAGAGAGGACTGAATGAACACAGAGACTGAAGGAGGATTAACAGACTAATAGAGTTTAGTTCTTTCAGGAGAATGTGCTGGTGGTTTTTTGTTAGTTTATTTAAATGAAAGTATTTTATTTTCTATATCTCTTTCTGCCTTCTGCTTCCTGGGTGCCAATATACCCTTAGATATACAGCTAGGTCCATAAATATTTGGACAAGGACACAATTTTCATCATTTTGGCTTTGTACAATGGATCTGAAACAATCAATAAAGCGTAGACTTTCATGTTTAATTTGAGGGTAGTTACATCTAAATTGGGTGAATGGTGTAGGAATTACACACATTTGTATATGTGGTCCCCCCAATTTTAGGGGCTCAAAAGTATTTGGACAAACTAACATAATCATGAATTAAATTGTGAGTTTCAATACTTGGTGGCAAATCTTTTGCAGTCAATGACTGGTGATGCTCTGTACTCTGTACTGCAGCTGTCTTTGGTTCCTGCTTTTGCCTTCAGCCAGTGAAATGCATGGTCAGTTGGATTCAGGTCAGCTGATTGACTTGGCCATTGCAGAACATTCCACTTCTTCACCTTAAAAAAGTCTTGGGTTGCTTTCACAGCATGCTTCAGGTCATTGTCCATCTGCACTGTGAAGCGCTGTGCAATGAATTTTAAAGCATTTGGCTGAATCTGAGCAGATAAGATAGCCCTAAACACTTCAGAATTTATCCTGCTGTTTTGTCAGCCATACATGCCCATGCCATAACATGCTTCACAGATGAGATGGTATGCGTCGGATCATGAGCAATTCCTTCCCTTCTCCATACTCTTCTCTTCCCATCATTCTGGTACAAGTTGATCTTTGTCTCATCTGTCCACATGATGTTCCAGAACTGTATAGGGTTCTTTAGATGTTTTTTGGCAAACTTCTAATCTGGTCTTCCCGTTTCCTGTTTACATCTTGTGGTAAACCCTCTGTATTTACTCTGGTGAAGTCTTCTCTTGACTGTTGACTTAATGTACCAATTCGTTGATTTGGCAACACCTAATGTTTGTGCTATCTCTTTGATTGGTTTGTTTTGATTCCTGAGGCAAAACTGAAGGCAAAACACCCCAAGAACAAGCAAGAACTAAAGACAGCTGCAGTACAGGCCTGGTAGAGCATTACTAGGGCAAGGTGGTGTGGTGGTTAGCGCTGCTGCCTCACAGCTCCAGGGGTCCTGGGTTCAAGGCCCTGTTTGTAGTGCCTGTCTGTGTGGAGTTTGCATGTTTTCCCCATGTCCATGTGGGTTTTCTCTGGGCACTCTGGTTTCATCCCACTGTCCAAAGACATGCAGGTTAGGTGAATTGGCCTCTCTAAATTGCTGTGTGCATTGCTAAGCAATGGACTGATGTCCTGTCCTGGGTGTATTCCTGCCTTGTGCCTTATGCCTCACCAGGACAAGTGGTTTCAAAAATGGATGGATACCACTTAAAGGGGGTAAAACCAGACTTATTTTAATTAGTTATCGAGCCACTCAAAATTGCATCATAAACATAGCATCACTCTTTTGCAGACGCAAGGGAAATTGTCTTACAATCGTGATACCACAGTAAGGTTAGGATTATGAAAATGTGGTAACAATTTTAATGTTTTACTGTCACAGCAGTTTGATGTGGGTAATCCAGTCATGTTTGGTTTCAGTGCTTCCTGTAAGGATTTGTGCTGCATAATGCAGTGGGATCATGCTGGTATCAAGTATCATTTACAGCCTTTCAAAAGAAATCAATTTTTGGAGAGATTTTGGGTTCCCCCAAAATAAGTGCAGCAAAGGAGTCAAGAACAAATCCTGTTTTCCTGGCAGCACTGTAATACAAGTGGTCGTATGAATTGACCAAACTCTTCAAATATATTTAAAAAAACTATCTAGTACTGTTGCTAATCTAAGCCTATTCATTTTAGCCTTGCTCACTGGTAATGTATGACCATTACTGGATACCTATGCATAGCAGCAGCAGCCTTTGTCGACCCACTGCTGGAGGAAGGCCTGCCCAAGGTGTTTCCACTTGTTTCGATCTGCAGCATCTCTGTTCCAGTTTAGGCCTGCAAAGCTTCTAATCTCACCTTCTCCTTTTCTGTGAGTTTATTTCTTGGTAGTTTTTCATCCCTTGCATTCCAGTCTATAACAGTAGTTGATTTTGGATCAGAGATTAACAATCCAATTCAATGCATGACATCAAGCTATTGGGTTATACATCAGGCTACTTCCCATAGGTGAAAGTCACTTCAGGAAAACCAATACAAATATTTCCAAACAAGTTGTCTTCACGCCAGGTCCCAGAGGGCTACAGCGCAGCAGGTTTTAAAAGCACCTTCTTGACACAAAAAGAGAAAGCCAATTAGCTGAGGTGTACAATGCAAAACAACTGATTTATGCACAAAGCAAACTCTGCAACACTCAGGAGTGAACAGATTTATTGAATGATTGTACTGATGTTTTTTATGGACCATTGCTTTCCTTGGGGTCAATAAAGAAACACTCAAGCATTGCTATGTAAAAAGGCCAAATAATTCCAAGGTCTAAATAATGACTGTAAGGACTTATAAGCAGCTGAAAAGTCTTGATGGACTAGACTTGTAAACAAGTGTCAACTTAGGCTAATTATTTATTTTAAATAAGAAAATGGATGGAGTACAAAATCAGAAGGCCCTGCAGCCCAGGAGTTTATCACTGCCCTAAATCATAGATACAAGACTTATTTTACACACATACAAGTTAGCCATTTCTGTGGGATTGTATTCATACCTAGTTGTGTGAATGTTTCCAGATCTACAGTCGCTCCCCCAGTAAATATTCCAGTAATGTTTGATGTCTGTTAGTTTGTTTTCATCTTATGACTTCAGATTTTTGGTTTGATGTGTAGCTTTTTTTCTTGTTTTTTTGTCCTTGTCAAACTAGCGTGTAGGTATATTTTTTAAAATGTTTGACCATAATTATACATACATAAATACATTCACACATTCATACATACATACATACAATGTACATGACCTAAAATATTCTACATAGTTGTATTGACCAGCCTATCATTCCCTATTATGCAGTCAGAGTGATTATCACTAGCCACTTAGAACTGAGGGAAACTTTAACAAAATGCATAAAACTGATGTGAAACATATGTTCCTTTTTACTTTTATAGTGAAATGTAATCAATGTTCCAGACAGCATTACTGAGCAACATTGGGTTTCAATTAAAGATCCCACCTTGAGAAAATATGTTTGTCATTAAATGAATGCTTCAATAGAGTTTCTTTGTTATTAATAGAGCATTGCTAATCGGGAAACCAAATCTCTATAATTTGAAAGATACATTAAAATTAAAACATTAAGGTTTAAGGTTAGTTTGTTTCTTTCTTTCATTTTGGAAAAATTAAAGTTTAATAGACCAATGGTACCAAGAAATGAACCTGAAATGGTCAGGCCAGCGACAGCACCTGAATTAAATTGCTTTTTGAAATTGTTTCTGTTTTAAGTGTTTTAATGATGAAGTCTTATTTTGGCATCTGTCATTTTTTATACAAATTTATACAGAATTATTGGAACAAAACACAGATAACGAGATTCTCCTGGACACAACATGCTGTGATATGAACAGGCGACTCCTGCTGGTCAGACTTGATACGAGCAGAAACTAAATATTCAACAATAGGTGGAATTTCCCTTTTTTGCAGGATTTCCATACCAGTTACCTTTTTCTATAGCTAATCCCTGTGATACCTGAACAGGTCCAGGAAGACATCTGTCTGTTCACAGGTGGCTTCTCTTTGAGATCTAAGCTCTTCCTAATCAAGCTTACTTGCTTTCCTCTTGTTTTTATGTTTATTTTATGTTGATCTCAAAGTGAAAAGTAAAATCTGCAAGTGAATGCTTGAGCAAAAGACGAAAGTTAGGTCAGACAATACACAGCACATAATAGCTGAGGTTTATCATTGTTCTGCCTATGTACACATTTCATTCTTAAAGAACTGGCATCATTCTTTTGGCACAACCTCAAGCTCCAGGATTGAATAAATGTTTTGATGGCTTAAAGTGAAAGTGAAGTGATTTTGGCATGTACAGTCCACAGCCCCTCTTTCTGTTATTGCTCTGAGAGTTTTAGTATTTTTACCTAACCAGAGAGCACAGGGTTTCTGATAGGAAAGAACTGCCAACTCACTCTGTCACAGCTACTACAAATGTCCCAGAATATAAAGCAAATTAATCAGATATGTATGGTTGAACTTAGTCTCTGTGCCATTGGAGTGGCCTAGCAGTATTTCAATAATGATATTAATTTAAAAGAGAAAGCCATTTGAATTCTTCAAAGGCATCAAAGCCTCGATGCCTTTAACATTCCTCAAATCAGTGGCTCTGGCTTCCTTCTGAAGTGAATAACCCCTGTTGCTTGTCTGTGATGAAGCTGGAGTTCAGTGAACAGCCTCTGTCATTACTGCAGGATAAAGGAAGAACAGAGGCTGTTAAAGTAGAATGTAGAACATGTTTCTTCAATGGAAGCCTTATCTGAGAGAGGAGAACAAAAAGTATGTTCAAGTTCTTTGATGCATGCATTTGAGATGATATTAAGAACAGTGGCACAGTGTGAAGTGTGAGTGTGATTACATTTTACTAATTATAAACGCGAATTTCATTTCAATTCTTTTAATAACAAAACAAGTGAATTTGTAATAAAATTACTGTTTTCTTGATTTAAATAGTGTGTGCTTTATTATTATGCTTAAACTAGATTGTCTTTTAAATATGTTATTGCTCTACGTTTTCTCAAATGTCAATATTTGTGGCTGTTTAAGACATTTTAATTTTCTTATAGTATACCACTCACAGCACTTAATTCGAATGCTGAAATAGTTGTTTTATTTGTATTACTAGCTATAGTAGGTAAATAGTAGTATATTTTATTTGTACTTTATATTTAACACTGCTCTTATGCCATCTAGTGCCCGTTATGGTAAAGCCCCCCAACACATGAAAATAGAAGATTGCAGGTTGCTCCAAGACCAGAAAATGCGACTTCATTGTGATGGTCAGAACACAATAATAACACTAATAATAATAATAATAATAATAATAATAATAATAATAATACCAGTATAAAAATACATATCCATCAATATATCCCGCACAAAGCACTGTCACATGCAGACAAACTACCTTCAGATACATTAAACGCATGCTGTTATTAATATTCTCGATTTCATCACTCGGCCGCCCCAGGAAATCAATAACGCACATCGCACTGCACTTCATGTTACAAATGGCTCAATCAACCAATAGCGGAGCAGAATGGAAGGCAACATCAAACGCAGGACCAGCTACTCCCGGTCTATTCTGGGCTTTGATGGCCACCGTCAATCTCTCCCACTACTGCTATTCCTAACATTGACTTACGCCGTTCTGTGTTTTTTGGGAAAGACTTTGTCATCAGCTGAAGTCACTGCCGTTTTATTTACGTACAAAAGATGTCTTTGCTGCAGGAACAATGAAGTTGGCAATGTAGCACTTTTCCAGGAAGGAGGAAACTTCCGACTGTCTCTTGGTGTCAGTTTCATCGTATCAATACACGAGGAGTACTGTAAGAATATTGCTTTATTGGCCTGTGTATTCAGTCTATTTGAAGCATGCTTTGACGTATGTTTGTAACGGTATCCAAGGGATCCAGGTAGTGTTCGCTAGACATCCGAGTTAGTTCAGTTATTTTGATTTGGGAGGATTGTTCTTTCGAGACCAGACTGAGCACTGACACATTGATGATCCAGTGATGGGGTGCAGTGCGCTGCTGCGCTCGGTGCTCGCCGCTGGGACGGAGTTCGTGCGGGGCTCGGATGTGGCGGAGCTGGTTGCGCAGCTCGGCGGCTGCCAGGCTCTGCCCGTGCTGTCCGTGCTGCTGGGGGGTGTGGTCTTCTTTGTGTTTGTTGTCCTCCGGAGAAGAGGCCGGCGTGGGGCCATAGCCGCCTTCTCCGGCCAGCACAACAATAGCGACCTGTCTTTCGACGACATCTTACAGGGAAGACCCGCACCTGTCATTACCGTGAGAAAGAGCAAACCTCCCGAGGAGCTCGGCAAGAGGAAAGGCAAGGAGAGAGGGAAGGTAGGTGAGCTGCTTGTCCCTGTCTGTCTTCTTATTGATTGATTGGGAAATTAAGTGGCTTTTGACTGGTGCGATAAGTATAAGAGTATCGCATGCCCTTTGTGGCAGCGTGTCTTGCTTGTTGGATGTGAGAGGGGGGTGTATCTGGGGGTCGCGTTCGTTTAGCGCAGTTTTCCGCACTTCTGCGCAAATCTGCGCTCCAGCAACTCGACCGACCTCATTGTCTGCCACTGCTGTCGCTGTCAGTGTGTTTAGGCTGTAATGCAGTCAGGGTGAAATAACGACTTGCGACTAGAGTCGTTTGAATGGCTGCTGTCATTGTGTGAGGATACAGCATTTGGGTCTCAGTTGATACAGAGCATGCAGCTGTACTGAACAATGTGTAATGGAACTCACAAAGTGATTATTGTTCCAGTTTCCTTGTCTTCACATTTTCACCAAAAAAAGGGTGCCTGTTCAGAGTCACCCTATCTCACAAACCCCTACATAAATTAGTACATGTACATGTTTATTTAATCACATACTTGTAAAGGAATAATAAAGTATTAGGAACAACAAAACATTTCACAGGATTGTTACAAGCTGTCAAAACCACTTATTAGAACGGCTCTGAATTTATTCACAGTATTTTTGTTAAATAATTATAATTTAGTCTACAATATGTATTTATTAAATCAGTCTCTGTATAACATATTCTCAAATGAAGGGTGTGAATTATTTTGACTAAAACTATGTATATTGTACATCTGTTTCATACCAGTATAAATCTGTCTATCTGTCCCAGCTATTGAAGAGATTAACAGTGTGTCTCAACCCCTAGGAGCCTGCAAATGGACAGCCACGCAATTCCTCCGAAATCCAAACCCCCCTGGATAATGGGGCTCAGGGTCCCAGTGCTGCAGACAAGAAGCAAATGAAGGTAATTCCAGTGCTGGAGAAAAGTGCTTCTGTGGTCATTTCTGGAGCCTTTGTTGGCCTTGATGGGTGACAGTTATATAGTCATCTATCATAAATTGACTACTATTTTAATATAGTGCCTGGGATATTATGAAGTACTTCACAGTTTGATCACAAGAGTATTCATGTGATTGTAGTGTTAAAAATAAAATCCTAATTGGTTTTCACTTAGCTAGATTGTATTTAATGTACAACATTTAAATAATGCTCCCTTTTTAATAATTAAAAGATTACAGCAACCCACTGAGAATTCTGACAGTTCATGCAGCACAATTCTGGCAGCTTTTTTTATATCCTTTTATAGCGTTCCTGTCAGCTAAAAACTGTGGAGTATGCACCCCTGAGTGATGTGGAAGAGCTGACAGACTTAACTGCTTCTCATTGCACATCTGTCAGTTCCCTCATTATATAAACTGAAGCTGCTCTGGTTAGATTACAGTCTGTGGGAATCCTGCAAAGGCTGGCTTTGTCCAGGGAGGTTTTTGGCTGACAGTGTTTCAGTGTTAAGTGCTTTCAGGAGGTGTGCCATTTTCCTTGAACTGTCAGGCAATCGTGTCTCGTCCTCGACACAAACATGTGACTCGCCCTGTTTGCAAGATTATTCCATCTTCAGAACTCATTTTATATACTACTTTCAGTGGGTATAAGAAAATGAAATACATAGCACCACAAAGAGGAAACTACAACTGAAAAGGAATAGAAGCCTAGTACAGGAAATGGACAATAGTATACTAATTTACTGCATAAATCTACCTACAACAGAGCAGGGAATACATTTAAATAAGAGGAAAGACTACTCTTTTGCTCAGGGCCCTGTAAGGAGAAGGCTTTGTGAACACAGTGTGTTAAAACTGAAGTTTAGTTGGATGTAGAATGGTTTCCTTCACACTTAACAAAATATGTATGTATGTTATTTTTTCTTTTTTTTTTTAATTTAGTGAGGTTCCAAGATGCCTTGGCCAAAGTTCAACTGCCTGTGTTTTTAGACAAAGTGGTCAGCCACAGATTAGAAAGTTTAGACCGGCAGCTACCTCCCAAACATGGGCATATATCAGGGTTTCATTCTCGGCTCGGTTGGATCAACACAAAACAACTTTGCCCTCAAATCATGTTCCGTTCTCATACCCTGACATACTTACTTAAAGTTACTCTTTCAGCTGCATTGTTGTTTTTAACAATGCTTTAGTTTGGAAGGGATTTTGCAAACTGCCATATGCTGCCTGTTGTGTCAGCTGTGAAATGTGTTATTTTTCATGCATCTGACTTCAGTGACTGAGGTGGCCTGAGGAAATGCCGGGGGGAGGGTCTTCTGAAAGACTGCACTTCTGTGACAGGAAGGCATATTAACCAACCTGACCAAAGGCCTCTATATCTTCCGTCTTGGTTTGCATTTTTGCACCGTTAGTCGGTAGAAATGCAAGCTTCAATAGTTAGCTGTTTTCACATGTTATTGTTCTCTAAATTGTTACTAGAAATGTTTAATATGAAGAATTATGTGGGCCTCATATTTTAGCCATATCAGAAACTTCCTGAAGCTGTGACTTAAATCACATTTGTATGGTATCTTTCTCTTTTCCAAAAGCAGTCCAACTCTAGTAAACCTGGCGATTGTTTTTCTTCTTTTTTTAAGTGTTAATGCTTTGTAAGATGGCTGTCAATGATGTTTCTGTCCTGAAACAGCCCAAAAATGATTTGCGTCTTACTCATCCAGTTTGTTGCTTTTTCTTGCCTGACATTTAGACAGTGATCTAAACTTATTTCAAGAATAAACTAAATGGTTGGAGAAGTCTAGGCTATACCTTAATAGGATGCAGGACTAGATTTAAGTTGCATTAAATGCAATACATTCAATTTGTCTGTTTATAGCCCAAGAAAAAGAAGCGAAAGACAGATAATGTTGAAGAGAAGTTTGTGAAGGACACATTTCCTGGCAAAGACAAGACTGAGGAGGAGATGGGTCAGTGGAACATTTAAAAAAAAAAAAAACATATATTTTATACAATATTGCATTGTCATTTACCAAGTTGATCAGTTCAAACATCTGGACAAGTGCATATCAAGATTTAGCTAATTCACATTTAAAAAAAAAAAAGACCAACAGAAAAAAAAAAAAAAAAAACACCAAACAAAATTTACAGTTAAAGTGCTTGATTGCAGTTCTTTGTTTGCCAGAGCAATCTTGCTTCAGCCCCATGAAAATCTGCCATCATGTAATATGTCAGTCATTTCTTATTGGCCGGTTGGTCAAAGCTTTATTTTAATCTGGGGTAAAATCTGATTTTATATAGGAAACTACAACAATAGCACTAAAACTTGACCAAGGAGCACTGCCCCCAATGTTTTGCACTTGAAATAAGCATATTTTAGTTGTTAATTTTGTGTTGGAAGTCTATGGTTTATATTTATGTGTTCTAACATCCTGATGTATGTGTTTACAGCCTCCACTATGAGAGGGTATCTATTAAACAGTGCACCTCTTGTGTGTTTCAGGTGTGTGGGTGACTAAAATCAGCAGTCGAGAGAAGAGACAGCTCAGGAAGGAGCGCATGAAACAGAAGGGTAAGCATCACGTGAATGAAAGCGCAGAGCTGGCAGTGGGCTCTGATACCCCCCGAGAGGGTTTCTAAATGTGTGCTAGCTTGTTTTCACAGAGAGTAGTCCTGTGCAATTTATAAGCCTCCTGGGACACTTCAGCAGCTCAGTCCAGATCTGCCAGCTCTCTCTAACAGACCTTTGATTTAGTAACTATTAATAACAATAAGGGGTATTTCTTATTGTTTCTGTGGCTCACGCTGTCTTATGGGTATCTTGGATGAACTGTGATTAACTGCACAGATACTCCTTTTAAGTGCAGTAAACAAGTCTATCTAGAGTCTCTTCAGACTGTCCCTATTGAATGGACACAGGAGTGCCAGAGGCATGTTTGAGCAGGAGTCTCTTTCCAGGAATAGGACAAAAATTGCAAAAGCCATTTCATGATGAAGAGCTGTAGGCTTTTGTATTTTAGAAAAGGATATTTTACACTTGCTGCCTCATTTTCACCACATTTGCATCGCCAGACATGAAGAGATAAAAATAACATGAATATATTTTTAAAATAACATGAAAATATTAGCTTTGTCAGTATACACCGATCAGCCACAACATTATGACCACTGACAGGTGAAGTGAATAACACTGATAATCTCGTTATCATGGCACCTGTCAGTGGGTGGGATATATTAGGCAGCAAGTGAACATTTTGTCCTCAAAGTTGATGTGTTAGAAGCAGGAAAAATGGGCAAGCGTAAGGATCTGAGCGACTTTGACAAGGGCCAAATTGTGATGGGTAGACGACTGGGTCAGAGCATCTCCAAAACTGCAGCTCTTGTGGGGTGTTCCCAGTCTGCAGTGGTCAGTACCTATCAAAAGTGGTCCAAGGAAGGAAAAGCGGTGAACTGGTGACAGGGTCATGGGCGGCCAAGGCTCATTGATGCACGTGGGGAGCGAAGGCTGGCCCGTGTGGTCCGATCCAACAGACGAGCTACTGTAGCTCAAATTGCCGAAAAAGTGAATGCTGGTTCTGATAGAAAGGTGTCAGAACACACAGTGCATCGCAATTTGTTGTGTATGGGGTTGGGGTTGGGGTCAGGGTGCCCATGCTGACCCCATGTCATCTGGCGAAAGTGCCTACAATGGGCACGTGAGCATCAGAACTGGACCATGGAGCAATGGAAGAAGGTGGCTTGGTCTGATGAATCCCGAGTTCATCTTTGGGATGTGCTGGCCAAACAAGTACGATCCATGGAAGCCCCACCTCACAACTTACAGGACTTAAAGGATCTACTGCTAACGTCTTGGTGCCAGATACCACAGCACACCTTCAGAGGTCTAGTGGAGTCCATGCCTCGATGGGTCAGGGCTGTTTTGGCGGCAAAAGGGGGACCTTCACAATATTAGGAAGGTGGTCATAATGTTATGGCTGATCGGTGTAATTGGTGCAGGAGCCTGTAGCTGCATGGAAACCTGAAAAGGAACAAACTGAGCAGTAGGAGTCTCATGGCCAGCCCTGGTTTATCTTGTTTGCTAGACCCTGTCAAAGGGAGCTCTCCGCAGGCCCTGGTGGGTGAAGGCTCTTCCCACTGGGGTGAGAGAGCTGACAGGGAGGCCGGCAGGCAGGGGTCCCCTCAGGGGGAGAGGGCGGGCCCCGTGAGCCTCGCAGGCTGGGGGGCTGTGGAGACCAAGCCCGCTGCATACATATGTCGAGAATCGCAGTCCCAGGACCCGGGGAAGGCCGGCCGGAGACCCGTGGAGTGGGTGCCGCCAGGAACACAGGAAGAGGATATTTTTTCCCATGTAGGTCAGTTCTGCACTGCATCAGGGTTTAATCAAAGGTTTATTTTGTGTTACAAATGTATGCTGCTTGCTATATGAATGTGCATGTGTTCTTGGACATGATGATTAATAAGAAAATCTGAATTTATATTAGTCCTAAAAATCAGATGTGTTAAATTGCCCTAGTTGCATGAAATGTGCAATTCATCAGTGGACAAAATAATGCCACTGTCTGTTTTCTTTGTTTCTTTAAATTCTATTTTCTTTTAATGAAATTAAAAAATAGTAGTCATTGATGTCAAATGAGATTGTTATTTTGTATTACAAATTACTTTCAGTATAGGTAAATATACTCTAAGCAAGTGATTTGTTTCATACGGGGCTGTATGGGTTTTTTTTTTTCGTTTTTGTATATTTAGGAACCTGGGATTTGAAAGATTTAAAATCAGAACCTGTGACCTTCGGAACTGTTCCTGACTTCACTTCTGAATTTGGTGGTAAGTTTTACAGATTTTTATTCTCTTGATAAATTCTTACCTTGCTGTTAGTTTCCAGTCTTCAGCAATAATTATTTGTGTTGAATCTGCTTCTGAAATACCACAAGTCATGAAAGTACAGCAGTAACCACAGTTGAGGTAGTGGATTAGAATGGGTGGGGATTTCCAGGTCTAGGCTGCTACCGGGGTTTCTTAATCAAAGAAAATCTATTAAAACCATATATTTTTCTACTTGTTCTAATGCACAATTTTCAGATTGGAATGACTGGAAAGATATGTGCAGAATGTCAATAAAACCTCCTTTTTAATACTTTTTAGCCAGCCCAGAAGACATCTCATCGCAAGCCAGTCCATCTCACGGCCAGTGGCGAGCGCAGATGGCTTCTCTAGGTGTGGACGAAGCCTGGCTCGGACTAGGTGAGAATTCTGCAGCTGGTTATTTAATAATTTCCTTATTTGCGCACTATGCTGCGGCCTCTCCCTTTTCCTCCCGCTTACCCTTTTTGGTCCACAGTCAAAGTACAGTACCCTCAATCCACAGTAGGTGTCAGCTTTAGACAGAAACGTATGCATTACACTAATGCCAAACTGAGAATTATTATTTACCAGATATATAAATGTATCTGTGAATAAAAGCTAAAACAACTTTGGTTGTATTAGTACGGTATCTGCAAGACTGCTTGAGAACAGGAGATTTTTTTCACACTCAATAAAAAAAAAATATATATATATATACATTACATTTATAAAGAGAGAGAGTTTTATAGAATTTTCTCCACTTTTTATAGAGTTTTCAAGATTATATGATTAAATGGCTTCTGCATAAACAAACAATACTAGGGCACATAGCGTACACAAGCATGTACCAGATAAATAGAAGATTTTGTAACATCTAATTTATTTGCATACATCTCAATATCATTACAACACTTCAGTGCACTATGATGCAATGTGGTTTACAGCTTAAAATCTCCAAGATGCAACTCTAGATAAGGTCCTTTCAAATCCACCCAATAGATAAAGCAGTATGCAGCAATCCTTCATTGCTGTGTGCATGGAGGCTTTAGCTACACTTCCTACTTGCAGAAAGGCTGTTTCATCTCAGCATTGCCTCTCGGATAAAGTGCAGCTGGAATTGCACTTGATTTTACAGTTCATGCTCTGAAGAATCCTCAGCTCTTGTAGTAGAAGCCTCTGCCCCTAAGAGACATGAGATTATTCCCTCTTAAGTGAGGCCGTTGTCTTCCTTCTTTATATAAAAATAACACTGATCCCTCCCTGTGCTTCTGCATGACTCGTGATTGTTCAGGGGGTGGGTTCAGTATCCTACAGGGGCTTTATGTGCTGTCCTGTGGCAGTGTAACACAGACTGATCAAGACGAGCATTAGCTCAGCTTTATTTCCCACTCTTCTTTAATGTCCCAAGTTGCCACAAATTCACAGAGCATTGATCCAGCATTGGTTATATTCCTGTAACTCATTTATATGTCTCATGATTTGCATGTATTTACCGGATTGAACAAGCAGATAGGCTTCTAGTGAATAACAACTGAGAAGCTTTAATTCTTCTCCATCTACTCATCTACATCCCGTTTGGTTTACGGCAGCATACGATACAATCAGACTGGAAAGATCGTTTCACTCAGCTGAGTGGTGTACTCGCATGAATTAAAGAAAGATGAGCACTGGAGAATAAAGCTGCAGAATTCTTACCCAGCTGACATTCCAAAGAGTAAAGAATTAATCTGTAGAAAAAAGCAGGAAACCCTAAAAGTGTAAATGGCAATTTTTCAGGCTGTTAACCCTAAACAGTACAAGAAGTTATTTAAAGCAAGTATGTTTTGCCATTCCTCTGAAGTGTTCCTGTGCTGCCCTGCTCTCTCCCCTCTCGGCTGCGCTTTATTCCAAACTGTGAATAGGGGATTGAGTTGTGTTTGTAATACACAGAGCATAAGTTTTTCTGGTGCTTTCACTAATCTGTCCGGGAATTACATTGTTAAAAAGGGAGGGCAACATGCTGGTGTTTTTTCAGCCGTTGGAGCAGGCCTGACCCTCCACACTGTGAACAGCACTACCTTGCAATCTGAGTCCGCAGGAGTTAATTAGTACTGTCTTTGGGTTGCTGTGTTACTTCCACAATTTGCAAATCCTTTTCTGCCATGGATTTGCTATTTTTAGCAAAGAGAATGCGGATGGCTTGAAAGTTTTTTTTTTTTTGCTGTGGGTTTTCTGTCTGCGCTTCAGTTATTAATTCTGCTACCCAGCTGTCAGTCTCCACTGGATTATGAAGGACTTTTGTCCAATCGAAGGCATTGTGGCAGCTCTCCCCAGCCAGGAGAAGAGATGACGGATCAGAGGCAGCCCTCTGCAGCTTATCACCCACTTTCATGATCGGGGATGAGAGGAATACAAGCCGCCTTGCAATGCTTATTGAGGCTTAGTGATAATGGTAATAAGCTGGTAGAAGATGCAATTAAAATGTAATTGCCTGTTTGTTTTATTTTTTCAAATTTCATGTCCGGCTCAGTCGCTTCTTCCCTCTCTCAACAGTACACTGCAGTCATGTAATTCTGCATGTAGCCCTGCTTTATATCCAAAACCTAGTGACCCATAATCCCTTGGAAGTGTCTTCTAATTTAATATGTTACAGTTTTTATCATAAAATCTTAAAATTCAACTGCACAATAATAGAGTAGCATAGTCGGTGGACCGTAAGTGTATTTCTACTAGTCTAGATTGATTGTTGATTGACTTTTCATATACTATGCCTTACCAATAGGTGGAGAATGCATGGTATTGAGCTGAAAGGCGACATTATAAGCTTATCAGAGCCTTTCAAACCAATATCCCTTATCATGATGCACACTTTAGAGAATAGTCTGGCCCTAAATTGGGTTAATAAGACCCTAAAGTCCATGCCAGTTTAAAGCAATTGAGATTGTTCTGAAGATTGAGTCTTGCCATTGATCCCTTACATCACCGGCCCCAGAAACTGACAGTAATTTGGTTTTAATGCAGTGTGGAATATAATAGAATGAAGTGGCCACAAATAGCACTGTCAGTTATCTGTTGGATAACTCTGAAGATAATCTTTATAAGAGTTCAGCAAATAGTGCTATGTGCTGTTCTGGCACACGTCATTGATGTGTGTGCAATAAAGTAATGGAGACTGGAAGGCAAGGCTGTCTGAAAGAAATAGCTTTTGTTTTTGGTCTGTAACTTGTCTGTTCAATTGCAAATCTGGGAGGGGGATTGGTTAAACATTGCCATAGAACTCATTTGTATTGTGCTGTTTTTCCTCAGTACATTTAAGTGGTAAATCCAAACTAAATAAAAATCACATAAATCATCTTACCTCACTTTTCTGAATATATTCTCCATTTACCCTTCAAGTGATGCAATTTATTTATTTCCTTCTTCCTAACAGATTACCCTTTTGATGTTGACCAATCATCAGACTGGAACCCCCCTAGTGAGGAGTGGGGTAACTGGTGTGAAGAGAGCTCTGCACTAGCACAGCCAGAGGGACATAGACCGGTAGGCCTTGAATCACACCCCGATGATAGCCATTTGGCAGAAACGTGTTCATTTGCATTGGTCTGTTAATGGTCTAATAATGTTGATTAAATGTTTTAAATGGGGAAAGAGAGACTTTTAATATTTTAATTGAATTCTGATTTGAATTGTTTCTTTGAATCGCAGATAAGCATTACATATTGTTCCTAATGCCTGAGGTTTACATTGTGCCTGGTTTTTTGTATCAATGTCAGTGTTCTAATTTCCTGCTACATCAGTAAGTTCCAAGAGCTCAGAAATCCCTGGCGATCCTCGAATAAATGGATTCTAGGATGTTGAACAGAATGCTTTCGATTTGTCATTCTACATATTTAGAATATTCCTATTGTATTAAATTAATGCACTGCAGGGATAACATTAGGAACCTTTCATACTCCACACGTGGAGGTGGGAGGATATGGGTGGGGGGTTAGAAAGCTCCCATTGCAGACAATCTTGAGTCTTTAGAGGATTTAGTACACAGCCATCCCCAGCTATACATTTCAGTGCCATGCAGGAATCCTTTGAAGTCCAAGTTTTTTCCAGAGCAGCATGCTTCTTAAATAATTTAAAGCTTTTCCTTCTTGATAAAATCAAATTGCTGTCTGCTGGGATTAATTATATATATAACAGCAGTGCATATTGAGCTGTGTACTTCTTTTAAATTAAAACAGTCAGAAATCACATTTTGGAAAATCTGACGAAAGTAAATCAAACCCATCCACAGGGAATAACATATTCCACCTGTCTTTTTTTCTTCTTTGTATTTAGCATTTCGGCCTCTTACCAACATTCACTGACATGAATTGGTTAGTTGGCAGGATCGACTGTGTGGGCATTCATTCCACTGATCGTTTTTTGTTCTCACGGTGCACTGTGCAAGAACCTGCTGTTCAGGCTTTGATACACTGCAGATAGGAAACTCGGCTCCTTTTCAGATATTCTGCATGTATTATTCATTAGCGGTTATTTACTAAAATGTTGATGGCTAGTTACGAAGTTTGAAGCTTTGAGATGCCAGTAATGCAACCATCACCAGTTTCCTATTTTGGTAGCCATGAGAAACCAGCTAGCTTTAATGAGAAACGAGTAAACATGCAGGATTTGTCACCGCCCCTCTGGAATTGTTTGTTTTTGTTGTGAGTCAGCCAGGGCAAGGACCTGGAAAAAAACTGAAGGAGGATGGAGAGAAGGGCAGTGCCAGTGTGAAGAGCTCTCAGTGGGAAGCGGATGACTCGGACATTAAGGGCCTGGCCGGCACGGGGCCATCTGACGGTGGGCAACTTTTCTCCACAGGCTAGAAAAACATTGAAGAAATTGCTTTTTTGTTTAACATTGAGGCACTTCACAACATCCTGCTTTAAAAAGTGATGCTAGCTGCATACACAAGGAAGAATATTTCCAAAAGTCCACTTTTCATTTGTAACAGGACACTTTCAAGGGGTGTTTCTTATGCATCTGTTAGAGAAAGTAGTGGGTGTTTGTTGTTTCAGACCAGAAAAGTAGTAGAAATAATAATGTAAAATCAGATCACTTGTAAAGCATATCTGGATCACGGACCATTTAGCTCTGTCTCAAAACAAGGTGTCAGCCTGAATACAATCTTGACAGGAAATGGCTATAATATCCCTTTTGACAAAATGCAAGGATTACCATCACTCTAAAAGAAAGCTAAGCAGGAGCGTCGACTTGACAAGTTACAATGATCATTGAAATGAAAGAAGAAAGCATTGATCATTATAATATCCCTTTTCACATTTAAATGACTGGTCACATGACCGTTTGTTTGTTCTTTTGCTTTTCTTTTCTGTCGAGCTCTGTCTTCATTGAGACATTGATACCTTGCAGGAATTGCCACCTGTTTTTCCTTATACCCCTTATCTTAATTACATATTCAGACATGTCAAATCACCTTGAAATTTCAAGGTATAAATTAGTTGCTAATTGAAAGGTACTTCTTAACGCTAGGAATTCAACTTTTGAGGACTGGAGTTGCCCATCACTGCCTGAGAGAAAGTGCTTCTTACGTCTTACATACTGAGCTTCACAGCGTGGTGTGTGATGACAGCAACATAGTGCAGATCAGCAGATTTGAACTGGTGTTGCCTCGGGAGTTGCTTTACTGAAAAGTACTCTCTCTCTCTCTCATCATTTGTTCCTACAGAGCCTGGCACCAAGAAAGACAGGAAGAAGAAGAAGAAGAAAATGAGGAAAGAAACCTGACGTCCCCATTCCGCTCAGCTAAGGGGAACAAATTCAGAGTATGCGACTGCTATGTTGGCTGCCAAGGCTCTGCTTTAGGAGGTGCTGCCCAAAAGCTCTATCCCATATGCAGATCGAGAGAGAGAGAGAGAGAGAGAGAGAGAGAGAGAGAGAGAGAGAGAGAGAGAGAGAGAGAGAGAGAGAGAGAGAGAGAGAGAGAGAGAGAGAGAGAGAGAGAGAGAGAGACTGGAGTGTGAGCAAGGGAGGTGACCAGGGTGACGCCCCTAGTTGTACAGAAGGTGGCACTAAAGCTTGGAGTTAATTCATTTTGTGGTATTATGGGGTTTTATTTTCTGTCCGATGGGTTTTGAATGGAGCTATGCTGCCCTGCTGTGTAGTCTTGTGTAGCGCCCTGTTCTATGGGTCACTTCTTGTTTGCCATGAGACTGAACTGTGTGTGTGGGAGTTAAAGATGACTGTGATTGGAGACCAGTAGTGAACGCTGAGATTGTTCCATAAGTTGATTACTTCTGAATATGGGTCTGTGGAATATGATCAGAATTTTAATTTGAATCACATTTTTATTTATTTACCTTGGTCCATCACAACATGTAGTATTGATTTAAAAAAATTGAATGGAATTTTGTACTGTACATATCTGACAGATCTGTATCCCCCTTATCGGATTTTGTTAAATACGTTTTTACCTTATAAATCTAGTTCTCCAGACACAGTGTAGTATGAAATACTATCCAGTTTCACAAATACATTTTTAAGTGTTGATATTACATTTAATTCACATAAAGTATTTTCTCAAGAACAAAACACATACATTTTTGTCTAATCATTCTAAATAAGAATAGGGAATCCTATTACAAATGCACATTCATTGGCGACAGTTAAACATCTTAAATACCTAAAGGATAAATGACAGAAATAAAATGGAGCCTTGCCTTGCTTTCCCTGCTACTGAATTATGGTAAGAATATATATATATATATATATATATATATATATATATATATATATATATATATATATATATTGTATTTAATACAATACATGAGTATTGTGTTTGACTAAAGTGAACAGGATATGTCTAAACTTTCTTACACTATAATGGTCAATTGTCCAGTGGTCTGTCATGCTGGGAGTGCTTTGCGATAGAGACATGTCTTCATGCAATAAGCACCTTTACGTCATTAAAGCTCTCAGAAGGACACCAAATAGCATGTGCTGATAAAATGCTTGTTTCTGCTTGTAAATCCCTCCAGTGCTCTGTGGTTAAAAAGGCTAGAGGTGCACAGGATTTCTCTGAGGTTAAGATGACCTTTAAAATGTACATTTGTTTTCTCTGTCTACATTCAATTTCCTGTTTAGCCATATTTGTTGTAGGGCTGGGCGATATATTCAATATATTATTTTGGGCGAAATACAAAACGCTTGTATGGCGAGTATGGAGTGTTTGGAATGTGGGAGGAGTAACTCGACGGGTAAATCATGGGTTCGTGGGGTTACGATCTTGGATGGTACATTCGCTGTATTAACCTTTTGTAAAAGCAGTGGAAGCGATTGAAAGAAGTAATGAATTACACACTAAAAACAGAAGCGAACACTTGTTTATATATCCAGCGTTTTCCGCAGCGCTATTCAGGCCGTGCGAGAAAAAAAGAACAAAAAGAAACTTTAAAGCGCAAGCGCGCATGTGCCGCCCGCTCCCCCACCCGCCTTGCTATGAAACCTCGATGTGTATATAGATATCATTTGTATAAAATTAAAGAATAACGTTTGTATGCATTTAATATACATTGAAAACCACTGTAAAAAATGCAGAATGTTTGATATGTTTAGCTTATTAAGGTGGGTGCAGTGGTGCAACGCTAGTAACAATATTTTGTGTTGTTATATTATGCAGTGCTGTACTGGTAAGCACAATTTCAGATCGAAACTCGACTATCATAGCAAGGAAACATACCTGTCTAGCAAGGGCACTGTTAAATGCACCACAATAAACCCAGATGTGGTCAGCGCATGTGTTGGGTGATTACTATTACTTGCTATTGTTATTATGTGACCATAAAAAATACTGTGTGTGTGTGTGTGTATGTATATGTGTGTACACATACACAGCTCTGGAAAAAATTGACCACTCCAAGTTCAGAAATATATCACAGTATTATTTACTGTCACATAACAACATATAGCTGTATTATTATGTATTTCTTAGCAGACAATGTGTGTGTGTGTGTGTGTGTGTATGTATGTATGTATGTATATATATACACACACTTACATTTTCTGTGGGCTTCATGAAGTCTATTCCGCAGCCTTGAGTGTGTATTCCGTGCTTTTTCGTTAAAATGTAGTTTGGCAGCAAGTATTTGTTATTTTATGCATTGTTATTTTTATTTAATGTATTAATTTAAAGTCGGGTAAAACAAAAATCATATTTACCGTGACAGCCTGGAAAGTAGTAGGTGTTAGTTTTGCATATTTAATGATTAAAGAAAGACTTGTTTGAATTATAATGTCTTTACTCTTATTTTTTAGCTTTTTTGAAGAAAAACAAGAAATATCGAGATATATATTGTGTATCGCCGAAACATTCTAAAAATATCGGAATGATCATTTTTAGGTCATATCGCCCAGCCCTAATTTGTTGTGCTATGTACTCTCATTAAAGTTTATTTTGGATAACAAGACAAGTAGGAAAAAATAAACATCCTACTATTTCCCAAAGCAAGGTTCTGGCAATGATTATTACAATAAGACAACGGTTTTCTTACTTTTATATTTTGGTAGCTGGCTGTCGGCTACTTAAATCAGTATAAAGTCCTTTGGGTAATGTGTTGTGTAATTACACATGGGATGTTCAGTTTGTAGATATCATTGACATTACGCTCTTGAAACTGCATTTCCAGGTTCTCATGTGGCCTGTCCTTACATTGATTTATTAACCTCAGCTTCAAGCCAAATGGAAGATCTTGGGGGACACATGTATGTTCAGTTTTATGTTTGTTTGAGAGTCCTGTAGCAAATTTAATAATAATTACCGGAATATACTGGAATACTGGAACTATTTACTGGAATATAAAGCAGGAAGATAAAATGCAGATTTTAAGTACATTTTAGGTTGGTAAACTTTTTGTAACATCCTAGAAACCATATAACCATGTCCTTCTAAGGTGCTCTTTATTAGTAATTAATAAAAACAGTTTCCTCAATAAATCAGTCTATTCAATTTCAAATTTAGAATCACTTCATGATTCAAAGTACTCAAATAAAATTATAACTCTGCCTCATAATCTCGTGTTAAGATTTATACTTAAAAAACAATGATTTCTGGATATACTGCACACAGAAGGTGTTACTTCACAGTGTGGTTAGTTAGTATAATAACTGCAGTTGGACCTATATTCAGTGTAATTTTCAATCGTTCCATTATTTCTTTATTTAAAAAAATAAATCCTTTTCATATTGTTAGAAAACCCTATGCTCTCCACCTGTAGTTTTACTCTGTAGTTACAAATATTGATATAGCACTATAAATGCTGTTTTCACAATTTACTGTAGTCAAAACATACTTGATCTAAAATGGTATTCCATGACTTAAAATAAATGACATGTTGTCAGCACACTTTCACCAGAGTGAAAATAAACCTTGATCTACCAAATTATTGTGGGATATTTACATATCTGGTTATAATTATTTATGTACTGCAAATTATTCATTTTGTTATCTACAGGAAAATGTATTACTGATGAATTGCAAGGAAATATTTGCATACATTGCGTTGAATACTAAGGTATTCTGTATGTATAATTATTTTTTTAAAATGCTACAAACAAACCTAATTTCAAACTATGTATTATACAACTGTGTAGTCAAAAACATTTCAAAACAGATCAGGGTAGCTGTTATGTAATTATAAAACAGTAAATTATTTTAATTCTTAGGAAAACAAGAAATCTTTAGCAAAGTCACATGAAGGGGTGCAGTGCTGTGTGCCATCTTTCTGAGCATGTGGATGGATTTGAGATTGTTTCTTGCTCAGTAAAGATACTGTTTGTGCCTTTACTCACTTTGAAGTTTGCAGGTTAACAAAAAAATAAAAAATAAAACTACAGGGCTAAATTTCAATACCTGGTCTCTTCAACAGTGTACTCTTAAGTTCTTCTCTTCAGGGCTTGTGTAGTATTTTGTAGTAACTTGTTTTTATAATGTATATAAAAAGGAGAGGGCAACTAAACAGGCATGAAAGAAGTTGTTAGCTCTCTACTTGGGTCAGCACTTTTTTTTTAATAGCTATGCTTTCTTAAACGTATATTTAATTTCTAAAACCTGATGCCTTTTGAACTTCACTAGTAACCTGGCAGCTTTTGGAGACTGAAGATGACATCCTATTTACAAAACAATGTCCTTGTTTTTACATGTTTTGGTATCAGATGAGAGTCATTGGTATTTATGACAATGTCTTTGTTGTTTAGTTATGTGTTCAAAGAATGTAGGTTTTGAAGTTTGTGTCTCTTCATAAAAAACAAACTAAATTGACAACAGCATGTGTGTAGCATTTGTAAAAAAATTAAATAATACAACATTTAAAAAGCAAATTGGATCTCCAAAACCTAAAGAGAGCTACATTATCAGCAATAGTAAAGTATTACCCTCAGGGGAAGAATCTGAGGTATACACTCACCTAAAGGATTATTAGGAACACCATACTAATACTGTGTTTGACCCCCTTTCGCCTTCAGAACTGCCTTAATTCTACGTGGCATTGATTCAACAAGGTGCTGAAAACATTCTTTAGAAATGTTGGCCCATATTGATAGGATAGCATCTTGCAGTTGATGGAGATTTGTGGGATGCACATCCAGGGCACGAAGCTCCCGTTCCACCACATCCCAAAGATGCTCTATTGGGTTAAGATCTGGTGACTGTGGGGGCCAGTTTAGTACAGTGAACTCATTGTCATGTTCAAGAAACCAATTTGAAATGATTCGACCTTTGTGACATGGTGCATTATCCTGCTGGAAGTAGCCATCAGAGGATGGGTACATGGTGGTCATAAAGGGATGGACATGGTCAGAAACAATGCTCAGGTAGGCCGTGGCATTTAAACGATGCCCAATTGGTACTAAGCGGCCTAAAGTGTGCCAAGAAAACATCCCCCACACCATTACACCACCACCACCAGCCTGCACAGTGGTAACAAGGCATGATGGATCCATGTTCTCATTCTGTTTACGCCAAATTCTGACTCTACCATCTGAATGTCTCAACAGAAATCGAGACTCATCAGACCAGGCAACATTTTTCCAGTCTTCAACTGTCCAATTTTGGTGAGCTTGTGCAAATTGTAGCCTCTTTTTCCTATTTGTAGTGGAGATGAGTGGTACCCGGTGGAGTCTTCTGCTGTTGTAGCCCATCCGCCTCAAGGTTGTACGTGTTGTGGCTTCACAAATGCTTTGCTGCATACCTCGGTTGTAACGAGTGGTTATTTCAGTCAAAGTTGCTCTTCTATCAGCTTGAATCAGTCGGCCCATTCTCCTCTGACCTGTAGCATCAACAAGGCATTTTCGCCCACAGGACTGCCGCATACTGGATGTTTTTCCCTTTTCACACCATTCTTTGTAAACCCTAGAAATGGTTGTGCGTGAAAATCCCAGTAACTGAGCAGATTGTGAAATACTCAGACCGGCCCGTCTGGCACCAACAACCATGCCACGCTCAAAATTGCTTAAATCACCTTTCTTTCCCATTCAGACATTCAGTTTGGAGTTCAGGAGATTGTCTTGACCAGGACCACACCCCTAAATGCATTGAAGCAACTGCCATGTGATTGGTTGGTTAGATAATTGCATTAATGAGAAATTGAACAGGTGTGCCTAATAATCCTTTAGGTGAGTGTACATCACACAATACATTTAGCTAGGTAAAGAAACTGTTTTGGAAAGAATATTAGATCTAAATTATCTTCAGCCTGCAGTGCTGTTGTGAATACTATTCTTTTTTTCTATGAGTGAATAAAAAGAGTTGACGAATCCTGCTTTTTTCTTTGTTATACTTGCCTATAGACAATTAAAATTAAAATAAATTATGTAAACATATGAGCAGACATACAAACAATGCTGCACTTGCATCTGGAGATTGTCTAAGTAATATGAGCTTTCAACAACACGTTTACAACACACGACAGTGTTTAAACCTTTTGTAATTTTGAGAATGATGTTTAATGCAAGTAACAATATATAATAATTCTTTATAAACTTAATGTAAAATGATCAATCATTGTAATGTACCTCAAATACATTGTGTATTCTATATTACTTCTTTGCTGATTGAACTGAACTACTAAGAATATACAGCTCTGGAAAAATTAAATAAGAGACCACTGCAAATTTCTTAAATCAGCATCTCTACATGTATGGCAGCCATTCCAGCCATTCCATTCCATTCATATTTGTATTTGAAATTTGGGAGAAATGTTGTCAATAGTTTATAGAATAAAACAAAAATGTCAATTTTACCCAAAAACATACCTATAAATAGCAAAACCATAGAAACTGATCATTTTTCAGTGGTCTCTAATTTTTTTCCAGAGCTGTATATACATTTTAAACTGGTGTCATTTCTCTCAGATGACTGGATCCTTTCATATGGTTTGGGGTTTGGGGTCCTATGGATTGCAGCTTGCTACCTTTGTGAATATGGAAAGGAATAATTATTGCTAATGTGCTTTTTTGAGAAGGTACGGCAGTGGAACAGTATAGAGCACATCATTCTGTTGCCTTGCCCTTCAAATGTTAAATGTTAAAGTAGGCAGGTGATAGATCCTGACATGAAATTCAGAAAATAATGGAGTAGGCATTCTTTCACAATTTTATATGCCTGTTATTATATAGTGTTGCATGGTTTTTTTTGTTTTTTGTTTTTTTAAATAGATGTGACTTATTTAATACCCTCTATTTTACCGTTTATATATCTAGAAGCTGAACTCAATGGAGTAAACTTTTTACTGAAAGCAATCAACTGTGTTGTTTCCTACTTTAATTCACAGTAAGAGTACATGTATAGAATCAGGCATATTTCCTTACCATGGTTCTGCCACGTATAACTTTTATTTTTTCAGGTTATATTTTTTTGAAGTATTAGTGGGTGCACTAATGTTATGATTATGTCATGTTTTGTGTGATGGATGCCAAAGACAGTCTAGTCTTATTCTCTTATCCTTCACCATATTCAAGTAGTAATAAACTACAAAGGTTTTGACTGTAACTTAAAGAACAAAATAATGTATATGGGTAATTTATTTCCAATATACACATAACTGTTTATGAGGGATAAAACGGAGCTATAGCACTCCAGCTTTGATCCACGGTTCTCTCACTTTCAATGGAATCTCCTTCAAGATGCCACTAGTAATACCTCCTGCTGTGATGTCTGAGGTACAAAGTTAACATGAAACCAACTGTATCAGGCAACAGTGCAGAAGGGAGAAACCATACAACCATAAACACAGAACATGGCACAATCAACAGAGGAAAGTCATATCAGTCACAAAAATGTACCGTAAACAAGATTGTTCCAAGATCTTGTGAATTTAATTGAATTATTAATGTGTTTAATTTGGACCTCACATATTTGAATCACTGACCCAAGCTCCTCCAATGTGCCAAATTCAGATCACCTTGACTAAGGTTGATTGAGGAATTCTGTTAAATTCCTTTATTATATGTAAAATTCCTGAGGTTCTATAAGAACTTGAAACACAATGAAGCATCGTTCATCTATATTCCCTAAAGTGACCTTCGACTCGGCTGGAAAGAAAAGGCAAACTATAGGACCCATTTCAGTGTCGGCCTGATATAACGGACATGCCATCAAATGAAGTCGAACAGCCCATCAAACTGTCCGGCGATCGGAGTCTCAAGTCCAGCTTTAACCAACACTCGCCCAGGTGTCACACTACGTTGGCTAATCCCTTTAAAAATAATAACATGACTGCTTTTCCAGAATTATACATTATGTATGACTGCACCAACATTGAGGTCATCTTTTGGGGAGATAGGTGTGGTTTGTGATTTACTATTATTATTTGAATGAATTATAATTTGCATTGATCAACCCTATTCCCTGTGTTGTAGGGGTCTATTTTAAATGTGTAGTGTACTGCGCTTTATACATCAGTGACGTCAACTCAGCGATATGTTTTGTGTTTTGACAAGTCACTGTTACCGTGTTGAGTTCTGTTCAGATGGTAATTAATCCTGACAAATATTGCCCCGTTGTTATTAAAGTCATAAAACTTGACATTTGTCTCTGGACTCCTCTTATATGCCCTCTCTCTCTTCAGGATCACTATCATGTAGGCCTAATGAAACTCCGTGTGTGGCTTCTTAAATCACCTCTACAAACTACGTATTTATTTCTTCTCACGGACATCACTGAATTGACTGTTACTTTTCGGTCGCGCAGATGTCCGCAGTTCTGCACACATCTGCACAATTCCGACGACCCCATTGGTGGAGACTTGTGCACATCTGCGCAACACGACCGCGACCATGCCTCGTCCTGGTAAAAGCACGTAATTCGAGTCCGATGCCCTGGTCCCGTTGTAGCGCATATAGCCGCAGCCCTGCGCAGATCTGCAGAAGTCCAGCGCTCCGATTGGTGGAGCAGCGCAGAGTTGCGGGATCTGCGCAAAAACAACGCCTTCATGTGATTCCTTTCACGTTCGATGACGGCGGCGGGGGCGTGGCCTGGCGGCTGCGATTTGGGATTGTGGGAATGTTGTGTGTGCGGACATTTTTTTTTTCTCATTTGGCTTTTCGGATTATTTTCGTGATGTTTCTCCCGAGTGAAAGCAAGCCCGGCCGCCAGAGATTGTACAGTGCAGTCTGTTGTGGATGCTGCGATGTGCGAAAGGGGACCATTATCCTGGGGACATGGTACATGGTACGTATGTTTCTCTTTAAAAGCTTGTTTTTTCCTGTTTTCTCCATGGACGCATGAGCAAAATACAGTGCATACCAATTATGATGGCAAAGCAAGGACGCCTGAGTAGCAGCGTTGGCTGGATGTTTAAAAAATAATTTTGCGCAGTTTGTTTTTGAATAGGCGATTTTGTCTTCCACGGATTTTCCTTCTGCTCTATCAAACTGAAGGCCAGTGATTTATTTTTCTTTACACCAAATGTTTCCCAGTAGATGGTTTCGTCATTAATTCACATACTCATGTGTTCCCTGAGAATTGATCAAAAATGGGTGTAGTTGTGCAGATGGTGGTGTTCACATATAAAGTGTATACATTTATTATCTATATTTGTAGTTGTTGCACCACCACACCACGATATGGCAGAGATCTTCAATCGCGGTTCAAGATAATTATTTAAAGATGTATTTCAATAATTTACAGATATCACTGCATGTATTTGAGATTTCATTTAATTATACATTGAATACATTTAAAGATTTCTGTTTTATTTGAATCTATCTGAAATACATTTGGAGATATATTTCGAAATAAATTCTGGTCTGTTTTGAAAGTTTCAGGTATCTGTAAATGATGTCCTGTTAATGTAGAGATATCTGCAAATAATTTCAAGATATCTGTAAATGACTTTAGGACTTGTATGTTGGATGAGATGATCACTTCCTGTTTACTCATGCAGTTACATAGAAATTAATGAATGAGTGGATAGGAAGTGATTATCTTGGGCTTCATACAGGAAGTCATTTACAGATATCTTGGAATCATTTAAAGATCTCTAAATGAACAGGAATCATATGGAGAGAGCTCAACATGTATGTCAGAGATCTCAGCATGTATGTCAGATATCTTTAAATGAATTCCAGATATCTTTCTGATTTGTCATATTGGAACAAAATTAAGTTGTGTCATACTGGTCACATTTGTTTCATCACTGATTCTAATCATAAACCTTTTGAATTGATAAAAGTATTCCTCCTTCAGCTGAACAAGGCATGGAATTGAAAACAGTCCTCAGTCCTATTGGTTAAATACCAGCCAAGTAAATCAAAGTGTTGTACAGGGTGCGTCTAGTTATCAGACGTATCAGGATATCAGTTGCATTTGACTTCCGATCTAATAATACATTGATATTTTTGTATTGGCCTACAGGCTGAACACATAATTTTCTGCCATTACACCATTTATTAGCCCCATAAATTAAAGGCAAGAACTTACAACAACAAAAGGTATAATTACCTACATGCTAATAACCTGAACAAATTAACTAATATCTAAGGCATAACTGGATAAAAACTTGATTAGACAGTTTTATATATATCCCATAGGGCATAATAAATAACGTATAGTCATCCTTAGAACTTTAAATAGCTTCTTGAGAAATTAGAAACCTGATATGAAACGTTTGATAAAATAAGATGTCTTGTAATTCTGATCAAGTGAAGTACAAGACTGCTATTTCAAAAAACAACAACTGTAGTGCCAACACACCTGAAAATGTGATGTTATGTTTTTGTCTGCTAGAGAGCCGAATTGATTGAGAATCAAAGTTGTTTCCCGTTTCCTTTAATTAAAACAACAAAATAGCCCAGCACTGGATGTTTAGAAATTTTAGTGTGTCCACCTTTTTATGGAATCGATGATTTGAGAGCTTGCAGTTGTTTTTCTTAAATTTATACAGCATGATATTCTGTTTGTATGCTTTTGTTACATAGAAAACTAAGCTACTCACAACGCCTGATGGTGGATGACCTCAGTGAAAATAATTACAATTGCTTGATTTTCTTACAAGCCAATTTATTTAGTTTGCACTTACTAAGCCACTTCTTGTTGTTTTGTTAAACCTCATGAAACATTTACATTCTTCAGATTGTAAAGTAAAGATGCATGTTCAATTCAACTTGCTGCCCTTTAGACTTGCTGTAGGGATGTAAAGATACTTTACACTCACATAATGATACAATATATAGTATCAGCATTATTCAGGTCACAGTGTTAAGTATCACAATGCCTGTGATGGGTCTGGTGCCTTGTGTGGTGCGCTGGATCACAGTGAAACAAAAGGATTGTTCATGACTGTTTGTTTTTAAAAAATGGCTGAAGAGTGACTTTCGTCCAAATGCAGAAATCCCAACATAGGATTATATTGCTTTATTGTACAACACTGTCTTTTTTTTTTCTTCCAGGTACTACTTCATTATATAAATGCGAAAATGCCACATTATTTTCTCAAATAAAGCACCCCTCTTGAATTTAAGTTTTTCAATAAGTATAAAATATACTACTACTAATAATAGTATTGAGTAGTGCTAGTAGTAGTTCAGGAAATGTGTTATTAAAGCCGCATTATAAGAGTTTATTACAATATAACACAAATCTGACAATCTGATGCATGTTTTTTTCTTTTCTTTTCTTAAGCAAGACATATATTCAATCCATTATGAGATGTAAGAGGATCTCATTCTCTACTTAATTTAATAACTCCTGTCATCCAAGTGTTGTCTTGGGATCTCCAGCTGTGGTCTTTCTCACATCTGAAAGACATAGTAATTCAGCATGTTTAGAAATCTGATGGCATATTGGCATGGTTATGAAAGTCTCCTCTGGCATCTTGTCTCCCTGAAAACAGACCATTGTTTTCTGTAAATACTGCAAGTTTACAAAATCACTCCCTTACACAATGAGTGCTTGGACTTGGAAAATATGATGATGGACCCTTCGTTTCTTGACTGACAGAAGTTTAGAAGGCTTTGGCCAAAACTGTGATTGTTGATATTAGAGCACAGAGGGTAGGTCAAAAAATTGTCCTCTGGATTGCAATTTTGGGGCATCTGGAAGGCAGACATTGTGATTAGAAGGGTCAGTCCTGGAACTGATTTTCAAAAGTTTGACATTGACTGCATTACATTTTTTTTTTTTTTACTGAGAAATAGACACTTCAAGGTTGATTTGACTTGTCACTCAGGCATCAACAATCTAAATTATTTTTAAATAATGACATATTTATAATGTATAGAAGACTACGTTTCAGGATTGTCTTGGTGAAATCAGTGCTGCACACCCTGTGCAGGAGGTATTCATATTGTATGTATTAATTATATCTGGAAACATTGCCACCGATTCCGTAGTTATGATTTCCGATAGACTCCGACCCCAAAACCTTTGGATAGTTTTTCTTATTATAAACTGATCCAGGCTGCGTGATTGGAGTGTGATGTTTTAATCGAACTGATTGGGAATATACATGGTAGTGTGCATGGTAGGTAGGTTGTTCTGGGCCTAGGGGTTGACTCCAGGGGATCTGCTCACAGTGTTGTTTTGTTGTTCTAGAATATTCCCGGTAGAACAATCTTTGTGGCGCCCAATGTGTGCCTGACAATAATACGAACATAATGATGGCTTTAACTCACTGTCTTTGTCAGTACCCAAACAAACATGCACAGTAGTCTGACAGTAAGGATATTTTTTGTAATTGTACAGTAATTATTTAAAAAATAAAATGTTGATCCTCATTTTTGTTTTATTTAATGTAAATTTATACTTCACTTAGATTTGTATCCTCTGTATAAAAAGCTTCCCTTCCCGACTGTATTTACTGTTTGTGGTTTGACAAGCAAAAGTCACTGTGCAATATATGCAGCCCCAACGTAACAAAGGAGTGCTCGCTGTGCGTCTTCTGCTGCGATTGCTCTGAAAGGTGGTAGCTGAGCGGCACACAAGGGAGTGGTTTGTGCATCAGGTCCTGTTTGAAAGCACCTTTATGGACAAATAATGATTTGTAGACCCCCTCCACCAAAGAAAATTTACTGACAATCACTGGGAAATACTCAGTTTCTCCGGTCATTTGGTTATCCTGTAAGATATATAGGCTGCCTTTTGCAAAGGTCCTTTTACATGACTTTACTTTCTCCTTTAATTCCATTAAATGAGAATTTACCACTGAAAATGTTGCACTCAGTAACTAGAAGTCTAAACTAGTTGTTTGTGACCCTGTAACACTACCAATTAACCAATTGCAGTATTATGATAGTGCTGTGGTTTATCGAGTGAGGTCACAGAATTTTTTTTCCAGACAGCATGACTAATGTCAGTCATGCTTAGTATCCTGAGGTTGTGAATTAGCATTTACTTTTTAAGTGTTAGTAGAAGTATTGCTGTAGCTGTATAATTTGAGAATGTGACTTTTCCGACCGTGGAGATAGTAAACGATGTGAGGATCACATATGAATGTTAGAATACAAGAAATTCATCAATTCTACTTTGCAGGTGGCATTTCAATGTTTGATGTATTCTCTAAATTTGTGCATGTATAGAATATGGGTTGAATGAGATGTCCACATTCTGTTAATCTGTTTAGCTGCTTTGTCATTTTTATTCTGTCTTGTAAACTAGAATATTGTTTGTTTTGTACAGCCCTGAAGCAGGTGTAGTTTTACTGTATTCACTAGCTAAAAGGAGGCCTTCAAAACAGATGTGGGATCTGAGGACTTGAGCAGAACTTGAGGGCTACATCTTGTTAACCATTCTAAGCTATTGGAATAGGCGTTACGTTTGCAGCATGGCCAGGTCACTACATCATTTTCTTTTTCCTTTCAGGTTGTGAACTTGTTGATGGGGATTTTACTGACGGTGGCGGTGACTCATCCCGATAATGTCCCAACTGTAGATCTGCAGTATGAAGTCATTGAGCATTACTTTGCCTCTGATAGGATGGCAGGTACAGTATCCTTCAACTTTTTTTAAGATGCAAAGTTGTAGAGTCAACACAGAGATGGCCTAAGAAATTTGTTTTAAGCCAATCTTTTGAGTCTTGCTATATTTTAGTCATCAGAAAAAAAAGACTATAAATATGGCTTATATATTTGATTTTGCTCATTAACCTAACTGTTGATAACTCATATTGGCAGTCTCCCAGTTAGCTCTGAAACAAATATGATGATTTATGTTTAACAGTCTGTTGAGCACTATAAACAGCAGTGTAGTGCTGTTTACATCTTTGAGAGCCATAGTTAATAATCATGTCAGGTTGTGTCTGGAGATTTAAAAGTATTAAAACTTTCTAGATATAACCTGATCTCTATCTGAATTAATCAAAAGTGTATATATATTTAGGCTAATCATTCTGTGATTATATTGTTTACTTGTTTATTTTTGAAAATAAATGTTAACAAAGCATATTATACTTCCATATCTACAATATGGTGGGAAATGTATTACCATTTACAGAATCTCTATAGTGGGACCAGCTACGGGTCAGAAACTGTACTAGGCAAACCGTAAATCAATGTTATTTTGGCTTTTTTAATTCTTAGCACAGTAATGAATGCATTATTGTGCATTGATGTGAAAGAGTTGATTACTGTCAGGGAACATCATTTTTCATTCTTAAAATCACATTCAATGTTGCCATGGAAAGAGCACTGACAGTTTTAATGCTGTTTAAAAAACAAACAAAAAAAAAGTGTTTATCTTCACTGTGTTTAACTCTTCTATTCTTGCTTGAAACAATTGTCCTCTAAGTGTTTTCTAGGCAGGGGACTAAAATGGTTCTGACTTGGGTAATTTAAATGGGAGAACAGGTACTCAAGTTTGTATTAACTAATCTGTGCTTTGTGGGAAATAATTTATTAAACAACGCCATTTATCTATAATGACATTTTCATGGGTATGGGCAACACAGTATTGCCCATGTGTCTGATGGTTATTGTTTTCCATGGTTTGTGATGATGTGTTAATTGGATAGCAAATCTATAAATGTGCTACCTTTTACCATCGAAATAGTGCCTACATATTTTAACAGGCATGTTCTCTGTAAATGATTCAATATGCCAATGCCAGTTGGTTACTAGGGCAGATACTGTGATGTGCCAACTGGAAAAATAGTAAACCATAATTTTAGCTGTGCTAGTTTAGACTTTCTGATGGGTTTTGAAATCACTTTTAAGAAACCTGGGTCCAGTTTGGATATGTTGCCAGGTGGACTTGAGAATGCATTTCATTAAAGCAGCATTGTACATTAAATATGCTTCCCATTTAAAATGTGTATACGTTATTAATAAACTACTCCATAAATTGTAGTACAACATATTATATCACCTTCTTTCAACTGTTCATCCAAGAATCAGATGTTCTTCAACAAATGAGTGTATAAAAAATGAGCAAGTTGCTGCAATCAATTGTTTAAATAATAGCTAAGGATCATTTGGGGTTTCTAACTACTTTACAGATTATTTTGTGCATTCCTTAATTAGTGAGTTTGGAGCTTACATGTATCTTGATAATGTGAGCAGTGCTCTCCATCTCTAGGTCATATGTAGGGCGAGCCTCTTCTAATTACTGTAAAATGTATTTCCGTAATCTGTTTAGCCAATGATAGTATTACAAATAGGACCCAGTCTCCGCACATAAATCAACTCGGACACTCAAGATTCAATTAAGGTGTTGTGTGATTGTGTGCATCTCTCTGATGCCTAATGCTTTAGCAGAAAATCATGAGCTCCTCTGGGTGTGAAATTACTGAAGAAACTGGAAGACTGAGGCAGGCTTTGAAAGCAGCCCAACACATGGTTGTGTAACGTGAACCGAAACAAACAGTTGTGCTGTTCTTCCCAATCTAAAGCTTAAAATGAAATCGGATACAAAACCCCGGACCTAGAAAAAATACAGATCAACAACCATGGATGGTGGAACGGGGATTAAATGAAATTCCTAGTCAAATAATCTCCCACACAAGTGATACTCTACTTTTACAGTAGGTAGAATTGACTAATCCTGGAGAAAAGTCAATTCACATTTGAAATAATTTAATTTTGCATATTCTAGTTCAATAAAATAAGAGAGAAATTAGAGTGTAAAAAAAATTATGAAGTTTGCATTCTGCTGTTGTAATGCTTATATAATAGATGTGGTGTATGCCTAAAGGTACTGAAAAATCAGTTATTTAATGTGAAATATTTACTACATTAAAATCTTACAATTACGTAAAATATAACTTTTTCATGGCAATCTGTGATATTGCCATACTGCAGGTGAATAAACAAGTAGTTCGAGCTGGTCTGCTGTGTAGTGGCCTTTTAACCTGCAAGCTTACTGAGCTAGTGAAGGAAGTAAGGAAAGGTCAGCCAACAAAAGGTCCAATTTCCCAACCAGTGTTGGCTGACATGAGGATAATGAAGCTAATTAGAAATGAACATTGAAACATTTATTCTGAAGGATACCGCTAGTTCTCTGTCCACTATGACAAGTGACTTGTACTATGAAAATGACATTAAATATGAGTGTGGATACTGTGTTTTGATTATGAATTCTCTTGATTTCCACAACATCTCCAGCATGTTTTTTTTAATTATAATGCTCTGTGTTGTCGGAAGAGTGTCGGAATTTGGGATTGTATTTAGGAATGCGATTTTTGTTATGACTGCCTGATGTTACATTGTTTTTTTTTGTTTCATGGTTATAATGTATGTTTTTCTCATTTTAGAAAATGCCTGTGTGGGATTTGCCATTTCCTTGCTGATGTTCACGATTAGTGCCATGATGGTTTATGGAGCTATCACTGTAAGTACTAGAACTATGGTTGCTATAAAGCAGGGCACATGAGGTTGAATGCGTAACCTGTTGTATAGGCTGTAAGCAGAAATCAGATCATATTTGCTGAATTTGTTTTGCATTCAAAAGTGTAAAAACATTCATGCACTGTTATCATATCTATTAATAGAGTGGTAGCTGTTATTTTGAGACGCACATTCAAAATGACGTGTTTTGGCAAGTGTACTGTTAAGACTTGTCTAAAGAGCAGCCCCAAGACAAACAGCTAGTATTGAACTATTGAAACTTACAATTAAGATCCATGTGTTGTCCAACATGTCATTAACATCCTTTCCCACATCCTAAAATCCTAATACTGCCTTGATAAATGTTTTTTCCTGGAGGAGACTGAATAAAATGTTGTTTCATTAGATGGTTCTTGAAGATGGAAATTTGATTGATTGCAGGCTTGATCTTTCTGATTATTCAAGAGGGATACATTGGATTAACTCATTAGTGAAATGTCACCTGACTGATCTTAATTTTAATGCATGTTGTCATGATAATTATTTAGAGCTGGCTATTAACGTATAATAAATATCAACAATAAGTTATTTGATTTCGAGGACCAACATTGTGGTGTTCGTTTCATTCCCAAGTATTTGCTTCTACTGGCTAACATGAACTTCACATTTGTTGCATTAATCGGCAACTATGCTGACAGTGTTAAGTCAGTGATTGGACAATAACAGTGATGTGTGTTTGTTATAACTCAGCGCCTGGACTGAGGTCACTTTTTTTTTTTTTTTCCTCATCTCTCCCAGTAACTGGGTCTGAAAGCTAATTATCTGCTCAGGCTCTTATTACTATTTTGAATGTTTAAATTAAGCAGATCGGTCGTGTGGATATCTTAAGTTGTAAATCTGTTAATTAATATGGAGTCCTAAGGCTGCCTTCCCTGCTGAGGCTGCTGATTAGAAAGTCCCACTGTTTCCTGCACACTCTGGCACACGAATGACCTGAACTTGCCAGACAGGTTTTGTAGCACACGCTGCTTTGAATTTGTTGCTTTGTTGTTGTTTTTTCTTGAACATTCTGCATGTTTTGAATTAACTTTCCATCCTCTAGAATGCACTGCTAATGAAGGGAAAATCCATCAGCCTGGTTTTTCAGAGTACCCTGTCAATGTGGATAGAAAGCAGACCTCTCGTTGTTTTTGCATATGGCTCTTGGAGCTCGTAATAAAACATGGTTACAGAAGTTATTCACAATTTCTCCATTCTTTGCTAAAATGTGACTAGAATTCAGGGATGTCCTTAGGTGTCTGATGCTGCCAAGCATTTTTGTCCCTTTTGTAGATCTCTAGAAAACATTGTAATAAGTTTGGGTTCTTAGTGATTAAACAGTCTCTGTCACGAGTATATTAAAAATAAATTGCAATTAAATCAGTGAAAAAATGTATATATATATATATTTGTTTCTCTTCCCCACAGTACCGTGATGGATGGCTGATTCCGTTCTTCTGCTACCAGTTATTTGACTTTGCTCTCAGCTGTCTTGTGGCCATCAGTTCCCTTACATACCTTCCACGGATCAAAGACTACCTAGACCAGCTTGTAAGTGAATTTGTAAGATTTTTTTGCATTCTAGTTTGAATTCGAATCAAGGTTACATTTTGGCGTTTTGTTATTTTTATTCAATATACTGTAGGTATTTTATTATTCCTGACTGAATAATCCTGGTATCACTTGACCTGGTAATAAGACTTTGTTGAAGTTATCTGTTTAACTAAATGTCACAGTAGTGTATTAAATAAGTAGTACTATAGTATTTATGAATAAGAAATGGCCTAAATCATATCCAACTTCACACACCTTAGTTGCTTGCCTGTTTCATGATTTATGAACATTGAGACTTCTTCAAAAATGTTGATGAGTTTTGATATTGAGAAAGCTGTCCTCCTATAACCTTGAACTGCTTCTATTAGTTTCTCTTTAAATAGTAATTAAATAATAAATCAGTACATTACCATATTTCACTCTTTGTTTCATAGGCTAAATATATTAACAAGAAGAATAATAGAGGGATTGCAGAAGATTGTATAGAAATTCACATTGTAATCACAATGAAAGGCAACTTGGTTGAAACCACAAAATGTGAAGTCACCAGCATGGTTTGAAATGAAGGTATTTAGTATAGTTCTAATCAGATTTAGGACAAGGGAGATCCTTAAAAGTATTTGGCCAGTTTGTCAGCATTTTTAAGCATTCATTGGCATCAGTTTAGATATTAACAGAGCCATAAAACACACTGTAGCATCTTTCTTTAAAATAAAGACAATCAAAAGAGAAAACTGACTAAACCTTTTGGAGATGGTAACAATTTCATAGCAAAATAGAGCTGCATTTATATAGGGGTGCAAATGGAGTTAGTGGTGATTGGTTAAGAAATATAAAAGTGTAATTAATGGGTTTGTACAGTATGTGGATGTTCCACCTACTGAAATCCCAATGTCTTTCTTTTAGCCTGACTTCCCCTATAAAGACAACCTGCTCTCTCTGGACTCCAGCTGCCTTCTGCTCATCGTCCTGATTTTCTTTGCTTTTCTCATTATCTTAAAGGTAAGGTTTTCTACTCGCAAGCTGGTCATGGGACAAGAAAATGTATCTTTCAGGCAGCGTCTGTTTGTACAAGATGAGGCTAATTGTGATAGGTGTTGCTGGAGAGTGGAGGTTCCCTCTTGCTGCTGATTTGGGCACATGTGACACTGCATCGGTGCCAAGATGTTAAGCTCTGGCCATGTGCCCCAGCATCACTTTTGATGGGATCATAATCACTTGTTTTATTTTTGTTTCGGCATCTTAGTTTCTCGTAGCTTGACCTGACCCACTGCCGTAGGAGGACTTTCCTTTTCCCCTTGTTGTCTTAGTCAGCTGTTTGACATACATTTTTGATGGCTTTCCTGATAGCCTTATATGAAATTTTATGGTTCAGTTGGATCAATAAAGAGGCTCCTGGAACTGCTGTTCACTCTGATTGCAGATCCTGCAACACAAATGTCAAACGATTGGCTTGGCTTTTTCATCTCATGTGACAAGACCATGGTTCTGGTTTCCATAGAGATTGCGCACGGGGGGGGGGGGGGGTCATTGTTAGACTACAGTGTAATAATCTGTATCTAATTAGATGAAAATAATTTCAGCTGAGCAGTCTGCAGCTAAAAAAAAATCGAGGATGTGGGTTGTTTATCGGTGTTAAATAAAAGATGATTGAACAACCCTGCTGGACACCCTTGCAAGAAAAGACATTCAGAGGCAGTTTGTACATCCCTTTTCTGTTCGCATAATTTGCCTCCCATTCTGTCAGTGTCTCTCCAGGAAGATTTTCCACTTTATGTTGTAACCTTCCTTTTTTCTCTCTGTACCAGTCAGTCATTTTCATGGGGCTGTAGATTGGGTCTGTTACGGCAGCATAACGCCCTGACAGCAATGTGACCCTTGTATTTTACTGCTGAAACACCATAAAGCATGTAGGGTTGTGTGTAAGGAGCTTGTTATGTAACCCTGCACACATTATTACTTGACTGACATCTTGTGTTGCACACTGGTTTGTCCCAAGGCAAGCCCTCTATTAATATTAGTAAAATAAGCATGATGACTCAGGAAGAAATCCACTAACATGGATTAATGCTTAAAGATATTCACTAGGAATGTGACTGGGATTCAGTCCTTCAAACTCAACATGCAGTACATCTGATTAAAGCTCATGATTATACTGCTCAAATTGCCTTGTGCCTGTAAGCTGTTCCCAATCGAAGTGTATGTTTAAATGCTTCTTGTGTTAAATATCACATTAAATTGTTTTTGTGTGTTTTGGCTGCCTCTTCCCCCATGAATATCTCCACTGATATTTTTCATTTTTTAGATTTGTAGTAAATTACATTTGATTTTGACTAATGATCTTGCTTTTCTGTTATTCCTTAACCCTGTCCCACACCTCCAGGCTGGTAATTATTTTGCAGATGCATATAATGTTGCAAAAAAAAAAAAAAAAAAGACCATGAACTTGTGTCTTGTAGGCCTACCTGATTAACTGTGTGTGGAACTGCTACAAGTACATCAACATAGTCAACATCAACAACAACATCAACAACAACAGGAATGTGGAAGAGTTGTACCCTCCTCAGGTAGTGACATGGAGTCCGGCCTCTCTGTGAATCTTTGCAGTTTTTCCAAGTGATCTCTTTGGAGGCATTAGCAGCAGATTAATTAACAATTGCTTTGAGAGATCCATGACGTTTATTTCTGAAGTAGTTGCACATAACGTCCTGTAATCATTTGACTAATCACTGGTGTCACGTGTCTTGTGACAGGAAGCATTTCAAAATGTCTAACTTCTGTTAAACTGTTTATTGTCCTGTATTATTATACCAACCTTTAACTGGGGAAGAAATAAGAAAATGTCAATCACTCAGCATTACAGCAAACATGAACCTAAAGACATGATACTTTATGACCTCCTTATTATAAATTACTGATCTAGTATTTTTAACAGCTTATAAGACTAAAATTACTGATTAATCGATTAGGGGAGTGTAATTGTAACTTATAGGCTATAAACAAAATGCCAAATTTTTCCTCATTCATATTTTTCATTATCAAAGCATGAAAGCACTCTAATGGAACATTGTGTGTCATTAGATTACTTCAACTAGATTTATTTATAGCAGACAAAAATACAGTATCTCTCGATCATTTCACTAGAGGGAAATTAGTTTGTTTTGGACCTTGGGCACAAGGGGGGGCGGGTGCAGACGGGTGCGGCGGTTGTTTCCATCACGCTAGCACTTACATTATATAAATGTTTCGATCCCCCCAACCTGTTTTTTTTTTTTTTTTTTTTTTTTTTTTTATAAAACCTCTTTCGGGGGGGGTCCAAGTCCCCCCAATCTGCCCCGTAATTCGAACTCTGCTGATATGTGAACTGAAATTCCCAAATGAAACCTTTGGGTTAATGTTATTAACTTTATCTAATAAAACCATGATTTATAATAATAAGTATTCTTTTAAATGTATAGTGTTGCATATGTTATGGTATTAATATTATTTTCTGGTTTGTTTTTTCCCCCCCCAGTATATTCTGCCCAGCTATGAGATGGCAGTGAAGATGCCTGAGAAGGAGCCCCCTCCCCCCTACATGCCAGCCTGAAGTGCCAGTTGGGGGGTGTACATAGAGTCTGAGCCAGCTTGCTGTTTTAACCTTGCAATACCTTTTTAGAGACTAGGGACATCCAGGGATATCCTCTTGTCTTTAAAATCCAACAATGTAGAAACCAAGGGGAGGGTGGGATGGGCCGGGGTTCCTTTAATAAAATATTCATGTTCAGATGGAATGATAGCCGACATGTTTCTATTTTTTTTTTCTCGTCTCTCCTTCCTATGTTTTTTGATGTCTTAGTATTCAGCTATTGTAACATGAACATTGCCTGAACTGATCATGAAATATATTTTTAGAAAACCATCTTCTCCTTAAAAGAATGTTTATAGATCTTTAAAATCTCTTAAGACAATCTGTTTTGTGACATTTTTTGAATTTTGTGGTTTGAAATATGGTGGGGTTTGTTTTATTTAAGATTGTGGTACTGTGAGGGATCTTTTTATTACTTTTGCACTTTCTTCATGTGTGTTTAGCCTTTTGTGTCTGTAAATGTTGTGCCATGTTCATTTTCTGATGCTTTTTGTGTTTTAAATGATTTTGTAAGTTGTTTTTGGGAAGGGGGTATGGAGACATTGATGCAAAGCAATTAAAGACATTTGGCAAACTGGTTATTTGCAGAAGGAGCGCATGGAGAGGGCGGTCTTGGATTGATAATCAGTGGATGCATGCTTCTTTCTTTGTATGTGTTCTGTTCCTTGTGAAAAAAATGCTTCAATAAATGTTTAGAAACATTTGTAATCAGCCCTGTCTGAGCAATGGGGTTATTTCTGTGAATAAATCCCTGATATTGTATTCCTTTTTTTTAATAATTTAATAAATCAAGAGAATTAGAGGGACATTTTATAACGTTTGAATAATAAAGAAATTGCATCAGATCCTTCTGTAATATGCGGCATAGGCTGGGTGTGAAGTGTACAGTACCTGAATTGAAATGTTAAGCAGCAATGTCTACATGCACGAGACATCTGCAATAACTGTAACCTCAAAGTTCCTCCTATAAATTCAAACCAAAAGATTCAAAGGTGTAATTTTAATGCATAATTGTGAGAACCTTTTCTGTCATGGGTTTGTCCTCGTCTCACTATATGCTATAATGTTTTTAATGAATCATACTGTTGAGCTTTACATTGTCAACTTACAAGTCTACACATTTCTTCACTGACTAGCACTGTTATCCTGTCCTTTAACACCCCTCCCTGTATGAACTGACTATTCCAGAAATGGCAAATGTAAAATGTTGCTGTAAGGAATGCAACGCAATGTTGTAAGTAACAGTTACATTTATCTGGCTGGTGAATATGCAACATCTACTGTACATCATAATAAAACCATTCTTTGTGTTGCTTTCCACCTCCAATGATATGACTGCACCTCATTCTACACAATAACTTTTCAGAAGTCAACCTCCTGAATCTTGTGATTTGTGAGAACTGGACATAAGCCACAGCTCAAACTCTAGTCTGGACTGCTCCTTTAATTGTGAAATCTGTATTCTTGGAGTTGGGGGTGGCGATGGCAAACTCCAAGATCCGTTTTGCATTCCATTTGTGCTGCGCAATGTCTGTGTCTTCAATCAGGGTGGCAGGGAGCTCTTTCCTAGAGACAGATGGGTCCTGGGATTATCCTTGGCTTTCATAAAAGCGGACCACATATAGACATGCCACGTTTCCTGGGAGACAGCGGGCTTGGTTCAAGCAGCGCCAAAAATAAAAATTGATAAAATCCCAATTACTCAATTGAGGCATTCTCCTCACACTGGAAATGTGTATTATGTTTCAATAACTGCATGGTTATGAATGGTGCACTATATAGCACACGGAGAGAGAAAAAATAAATCCATTCAATTAATGATTATTGTCTTAAGTATTTTCCTTTATGTTCAGTTTTATGTTTTAAAAATGCACGTTTAGGAATGAGACCCTAATTCACATAAGAAAGCTAAGATCAAATCTTTTTGCGTATTCTGCATTTCCCATTGCTCAGCTAGAACTGAAATGTCAAAGGAACCAGAGTAGATCATCCAGACAGAACTAATACCCTATGAAGTTGGTAGTTCATCCATCCAGGACCCAAATAAAGCTGTGTGTGGACCAATTGTGTTAAATCACTTAAAGTAATAGGGCTTACTAATGTATTAAACACACATGCCATAATTCACCACTCTTTAATTCAATCAGGATAGGGCTTAGTGTGTTCTCTCTCTATGAGGATATTGAGGATGTCCAGTTAGATCTTTCTCACACCTTTTTTGTCAAGTTAAAGAGAGATCAATGTTATTACTTCCATGTGTATTTTATTCCTGGAATTAATCTGGGCACAGCTGAATTGTTCTAGTAAATCTCTCTCTTCTAGTTCTTGCTTACTGCTAATAAGCTCCTGAATTCAGGGTACTATAATACATCCTTCTTAAGAAAATAAAGTTTGTTCTGAAACTTAATTGAAACAAAATGTTTTATTTGTAATCTTTAGTATTCTTATGAAAGGCGAATTTTGTCTTACCTGTAATTGGTCTAATCCCCACAAACCAGCAGTGAAAGTGTTACAACATAAATTCTTTATTTGCATTAATTTTATTTTCCTCAAATATATATTGAGACGATCTGATTTATAATCATCATCATCATCGTTATCATTACCATTATCATCATATCTGTCTCCTGAAGTCTCTCCTGCATTGCTACATCACTGATTCTTTCTCCTCCCAGGCAATTTCTGAGATTTACAGGGCCATCACTGTGTCTGCTGCAGGCAATTTAACAAGATTAGTCATCGGCAGCACAGAAACAAGAGGGGGTTTAAGTAGCTTCAGTAGTTCAGTAGTTTAATGAATATCCGGGCTGTGTCAGTGAACAGTTAAATCTAACTATGTGTATGTCAATTATCACAGTGACCATTCACTGCTACCTGATGGAATTAAGTGCTCTGCAAAACGATTCGTGGTATCAGTCGGTGGGGGTTCGGGGGGGAGGGATTCAATAAGACCTGGAAAATGACAATGGACAGAGGGGAGGGGGTGGAAGCTTCTGAGAAAACGAGATGAAACACAAAAGACTAGCTGTAGCTGGGTATTTCAGATATGCCCCTGAATCAAAGTTCAGTGCCTTAGGAACTTTTTTAAGGCAGGAATTGAGTGCAGCACGGTCACATGATCTTTGTGCTGTTTATTGTATTATTATTATTACATTTCTTAGCAGATACCATTATCCAGGGCACCTTATAATTGTTACAATATATCCCATTATTTTTGACATGCAGTTATCCATTTATACAGCTGGGTTTTACTGGAGAAATCTAGGTAAAGTATCTTGCTCAAGGTATACCAGTGTCCCCCACCTGAGACTGAACCCACCACTACTACACACTGCTGCCCTATTTGGCTCAGGTAGCAAAGCAATGAATATGCCATGTGTGAAACAAACCTCCATGGATTCGCCCGACAGACTCAGTTTTAATGCCATACGAGACTGAAGAACAACCCTCAAGGTCAGTTGTTATCTTAACACCTTTTACAACCAGAGTATAACCTTCATATAAAGATGTAATACTGCACAATAAAGATACCAAATAAATAATAATCAAGATGGAAGTTTGGATGACTAATTTGCAATAAAGTGTGATCATGTAGTACGGTTTCCATATCTGATCCAGGATTATGTAACTGATTAATGAAATCTCACTGGTTTAATATCAGGAATTGTATACAGATGTCATTTTAGGTAAACACTATTACAGAGATGCATGTCAGATGGATTAGTTTGGATTGCCATCTAGTGTACAGAACAGGAATATAACTGTGGACTTCATGAACACTCAGATTATGTAGGTGTAGGCTGTGTAAAGCAATAAAGGCAGTATACATTTTTACATACAGGTAATGTATTTTGTGTTCATATGTCAAAAATAATCGTCAAAATATAAAATGATTTTTTTTTAATTATTGTTACAAAATCTTCACAAACATTTTTCTCACATGTACATTATACCTACCCATGCACCAACTCAATCAGAAAAATTATAATTGCCTGGGGACTTTAGAAAACAAACACCCCCAGAAAGGAAAATAATATGTATAAAATAATAATAATAATAATAATAATAATAATAATAATAATAATAATAATAATAATAATAATATAAAAATAGAACATTATGCATTTCCATGCATTTATTTTCAAGTTTGTTTGGGTCTTTCTTTCTTTTTCCAAATATCCCAAACGAGTCCTGCAAAATATGATTTGAATTTAATGTCAATAACTGTCCTGAAAAAACTAGTTTTTCTTATAAAACTGTTCCATTTTAATGTTTTCACCAAAACTGATACTCTTAGCACACCTTTTAATGCAGAACTGTTTCTTAATATAAACAGACCTGGCAGATGTATATATTTTGCACATCCCCAGCAGTTCAAATAGATCCAGCTGAGTTTCATACACATGAAGTCAGATGTGTGGTCAGTTCTTACTTTGGATTGGAGGGGCACCTTACACGTGTCTTGGGCTGTGATCTTTAAATTTGCCCTGCGGTTCCCAGCAGAGGATCTTCCAGACACTTGTGAAGACAGGGAGAAGTTGCAGGGGTAGTGAGAACTGGACTTACGGGAACAATGAAGCCCTTCTTCGGCGGTCTAGGGTACTGCTTCGCCATCCTGGTGCTTCAGGTGCAAGGGACTAACTACAGGTTTTATGGACGTGAGCCGCAGAGGGTTTCTCCCTTGAGATTTGCGCACAGACCTGTGGCCAGACATAATTTGCGCAACATCCAAGCGGCGCAGGATACAGTCCACACCCCAGGTAGGTTGTGTGTTTAGAAACGGATCAAGACTGAGTGACAATCCTGCTTCTTGCCTTTATATTCTGAGTGTCAGTGTGGTGACACAAGCAGGGACAGTATTTGCTCAAAAGCGTCTGGTAATATCCCAATACTGCAGCTGTACCATGGTGCAAGAGTGAATAGGAGTGTGCTGAACCTTTTAAAAGTCTTCACACCCACTATAATCCCTCTGTTCCATGCAGTGTATCAGCTATTAGAATTACAATGTCTATAAATAAAAAGAATAGTGTGTGATGTAAGGAAAGGTGCTGTCTCTTGGAATTTAAGAGAATCACCGTCTCCTACAAAGACCATACAAGATGCGAAATATGTCAGTAGGAGCGCATACTTTGTGTTCATTTTTCAAACATGAAATTTAAATAGTTTGGATAGTACACGAAATTTTAAAAGGATGTCCACTTGTGAGAACGTGTATTATTAATGTATTTTATCCATTACAAAACAAATCAAAGAAATACATACATGCATTCATTCATATGCAGTCAAGCGATGGAATAAAGCAATGCAGTCGTTTTCATCGTGATTCCCTTTGACAAACCACAGAACGGCATCCAAATGTTACATTTATAAAACTTGAGATTTAGAAAACGTCATTGGCCATTTGCATTTCTCAAAACTGTCAAGTCGAAGAAAAAGAGATATTGTATTTATTTCTTCCTGTTTATTTCTAAGGGAACGATACCATATCCCAAGAATGTATTTAAATCTGGGTGTAGTTTATTTTAGTTCCACAACCTCTAATGACTACTTTAATTTGCTATAAATCATAAGACAAATCTTAACCAAATGATCTACTTATTGCAAACAAGGTGGTCAGTGTTTCTTTGGCAGCTGCAATTGTTCCTTGTCCAGACCCACATCCACTGGTCCTAAATTATTATTTATGATATAACATTTTAAAAGTAGTTTCACCGAATTAAGTAATGAACTACACTGCTTAAAGCACAACCACTTGACTAGTTCCTCCAGCTTATTGATTGCAGCCCATGTAGATTCAGCTCCTTCACAACCAGCTCTCAAGCAGAACCCAGATTAATAGTTAATAGAAAGTAAAGTTTCACTAATGTATCTGATTATGGATTTATTTATTAATGTTCAGAACCTTCTTTCTTGTACATACACTTAAACCCCAGGGCTCGGGACAACCAGGGTTTACTTTTCACTCTGACAGTTTTTATTCCTTCCCCTAGTAAGCATTTGACTTCTCTCGTGACTCTTCTTGGTTTGGCAAAATATTTTTTTGCAGAACAGAATGTGCACATTACAACAGTTTATTATTGTGCCAGGATTTTTCAGAGCATTCCTGCTTATTCATTATCAAGCTTTAATTGAAGTGCTTGCTGTTGAATTGGCACAGCATGGTTTCAAATGATTCTGTGGTAATTACAGAGCACACACTGTGTCCAATTGGCTGTGCCGAATTAGGGAAAAAAACGTATTGCCGAAAAGAGGTGCCCCCCATCTCTATTGTGTTATACTCTCCCAATATTGTGATTTCTAAATCAGAAAATTATGATACACATTCTAAAGAAATGCAAATAAATGAATGTGTTGTTTGTAAAGATGTACCTGATTAAACTGAAGATCTCTTAAAATGAAAAAATCTTATAGACTCCATCCAGTACAAAAATATCACCTCAGGGAGTCATCTTAAAATAAAAATAAAGCATACTTTTCTAATTACACATATCTTTTGATAAATTAACTTTCCTGAAAAGCAACAAAACCTTAATTTGCTTGGTGTGAATTTAAGCTTTTTTGGCCAGTGAACCTAAGCAATGAGAGTCAAATGCTTTTCAAAGTTTCTACTGAGGCCACACACCCCTAGTCATATTTTTAAACAGTTGGAATCATGAACAGAAGGTGACTTGATAAAACATGGAAGAAAGTAGAATACCAACGCAGAAACACAACAGGTATCTGCAGAAAGTCTTCGCAATATAATCTGTATTCCACATTTTAGTGAGTGTTACTGCATCACATGGTCTCCAGTGAGTATAAAGGTTAAGAAGTTCAGAGTTTAAAGATTGCTTTGAAATGGCTTGAGGCAGTACGCCGACTTCAAATCTCATTAATGCTTCTACTAATAAGGGACCATTGACTAAACTGAATGTGCCCATTCTGAAAGGGCAGCTGATTAACAAATGCTCTACTGCTTCTCCCCTCTGGTGGCCCAAGTACACGGCAATAATTACAGGTTTTATGGCTATCACTATCACCAGCCACCGAGGATATCGCCACTGCCCACCTTCCCCCGGCCCACCGCCAGACCAGAGCAGCCGGCCAGTACCCAAAGTGGCCACAACTCCATCAGTTCTGACACAGGTAGAAGATTCCTCAGCAAAGGATATTTATCTTAACAAACAACGCATGCTTTGAACATGTGACCTGCTGCCAGGAGGAGTCCCTACCTGTCCTAACGGTGTTCGTGATTTCTTCTAATTCCGTGTTGTTTTTTCCAGAACAAGTGAAAGAATGGTTTGCACGTTTTTTTTTTTTTTTTTTTTAGTTTTTTAATAAAATCTCAGATCTATGGTCTTGCAGAAACTATATTCTGGTATAAAAGTGAAGTTGCCAGTGAGGTTTCTGTAACCTATACTCACATTAACCTAACATTAGAAGCTGATGTGTGTCTATTAAGACCCTTGTGGAAGCTGCAGTACTAGGAAGATCTCTTGTATTGTTCCCTGATGCTTTCCCAGTGTGCTCTGCAGTGTGACTGTAGTTGTATTTGTCCAGCCAGTCAGCACACTGAAGTCTTTTGATTGAATTGTTCTCTTTGGGGGAGATTGTTAGCAGGGGATAATTCAACAGTAAGAACAACAAATAATTGTTAAACATAAAAAAATGGATCAACTAAGGAAGTGAACAAAAGGTAAAATACAACATGACATAAACTGCTCCTTTCATAAAACATTATCGGTAACACTTTACAATAATAGGTACCAATTCCTTAATTGAATAGTGTATGAATCCCACAGGAATAACATATGAATGCCTTGTGCACTTTCACTGAATTCTGATGTTGATCAAATGTTTCAGCCCTAACCACAAACCTAGTCTGTAACCCTATCCCTAACCCACCTTAACCTTGTTATACTCATGATTAACTCTGAGGAAGTGCAAAAGGTATTCTTTGGGTATTGATACATCAATTAATTCAGAATTGGTGTCCATTATTTTAAAGTATGAACACATTATTTCACTAAATAATTACTCTCATTCCTTATTTAATCAAACCAGAGAGACTTTGCAAAAGCCGCCCTCTGGACCTCGTCTTCATCATTGACAGCTCTCGCAGCGTACGCCCGGCTGAGTTTGAGAAGGTCAAGATCTTTCTGTCGGACATGGTTGACACACTGGACATTGGGCAGGATGCCACCCGAGTGGCGGTGGTCAACTACGCCAGCACTGTGAAAATCGAGTTCCTCCTCAAGACCTACTTCAACAAGGTGGACATGAAGCAAGCAGTGTCGCGCATTGAGCCCCTCTCTACTGGCACGATGACTGGCCTGGCCATCAAGAATGCTATGGAAGATGTCTTCAACGAGCGAGCCGGGGCCCGGGGCCGCTCCCTGAACATCCCCAGGGTGGCTATCATCGTGACAGATGGGCGACCCCAGGACAAAGTGGAGGAGGTGTCCATCCAGGCCCGAGGAGCCAGGATTGAGATCTACGCAGTGGGGGTGGACAGGGCTGACATGCAGTCCCTCCGGTTGATGGCGACCCCCACACTGGACGACCATGTCTTCTATGTGGAGACCTATGGAGTCATTGAGAAGCTCACCTCTAAATTCCGCAAGACCCTGTGTGGTAAGAACATAAACAACAGAGGTGGTTCCTCATTGTTATTATCTAGTATATTTAGTTGATCCTACTGAATTAGACAAATTTGTTCAAATGTATAGTTGTATATTTATAATTACCCAGAAGTCATTATCCCTAAGGTAAGTTCTATAGCATATGTGTGTATATAAAATAATTGTGCACATGATTTGGTCAGGTGATGTAACAAATATGAGAAATGGCTAAATTATTTTGATTTTGATAGCAATGATTTTCACCAATTTATAACAAAATATATACAGAATCCAATAAATATGTATTTAATACTGTACTAACAAATTTAAGAAATACCTTTATTCCATTAAACAAATTAAATTTGACTAATACAGCTTGCTTCATGATTGTGTCACTTAACAGATCTGCAAAGGCAATTCTCTAAAAATACTTATTACAGGTGAGGACTCATGTTCCCTTGGAAACCACGGCTGTGAGCATATATGTGTGAGCACCGCAGCCTCCTATAACTGCAAGTGTCGAGATGGGTTTAACTTGAATGAAGACAAGAGAACTTGTGCAAGTAAGACATCACAGTTGTTGGGGTTGAAAGGCTGGGTGGGAGGGAGATCGTAACTTGGCTGTTGGAAAAGGGAAAAAAAAGTTACAATAAAATGCGACAATGCTGCTGGTTTACCCAAAATGACGTGAATCACAATTTGGTGAAACTCCTCCATACTCATACTCCTTAATCCATACTCCTTCCATGCCGTGTTGTTGCACTGTACGTTTAAGAAGTTTCTAATTGAAATGCTCATGCTTTACATTCCTAAAGTTTCCAGATTTGTCTCCGAAAAAGCCCCTTGACTTTGTGTGTCGAACCATGAAAATAGTGTTTATCAAATGATTCCCTTCACTCTTTCCTGCACAGCGTACTGTGCATGGTTTGCTAAAATGCAATGCAGGAAATTACAAGATGTGTGTGATTCTCTCAAACAGTTCTGAGTTGTTTGGAAGGTGTTCTTGGAGTATGTATGTCACAATATAAGGATTGCATCTAGGATAATGTGGACAAAGGATGTACTGTTTAATGTTAAAATATTAGAAAAGAAGAGAATGTATATTGGCCTCTATATTTTACGCACTACACCCCTTTGCTGTACTAAAGTCTTTGGAGTTATCCTGCAATGGACTAACATCTCATCCATTGATATTATCAACCCAAATTTCCAAATGGAATTCTTTTTAATTTTAGAGGATTTCTGGATATTCTTCTAACTGTTATGAATAAATAATCCAGGGAATAACATTAATTTTTTTAAACATGTTCTTCTTATTTTAAACTTTGATTAAATCAAAACTTTGACTCACCCGCAAATAGCAAACTACAAACCTGTACATCATAGCGGTTACATTTATGTTTAGAAGAAAGTGTCATCTTACTAAAAATGAAGGCGCAACTGAGTACAGTTCTCTAGTTTTCTATTAGCGGCTGGGTCAAAGTTTTGATTTAATCCCAGCCTAAATCTTCTTCTCCTTTAGAATAATACTTCCTAACTGCACATGGAAATAATTAAACTTTTACTAAAGTACTAAATTCTATCACTATTACAAACATGTGAGTAAAATGTTTTACCTAATTGTACCTCAGCTGTGGCTTAGTGTGCATTTCTGACATTTACATACACTTCACTTCACTTCACTTACAAAAGCAAAAGAAAAAATAGTTTGAAACTGTGAATATTTATTGTAAGGTTGCACTTCACAGCTTTTTTTATGAGCTGGTGAAACCCTTAGTGTAATCAGCGAGAAAACTTCAGTGGAGCTGATACAATACTGCAGTGCTGTCAAGACGGAGTTCCCATTGGGACAGTACAAGACTAAACAAAGCCATTAAAGATGCTGTAAATCACATCCAGTACATGGCCAAGGGCTCCATGATGGGACTGGCTCTGAAACTCCTCTCCAGAAGGAGCAAGCAATCTACCATGAACTGAAATTGTGTTGACAGATGGGCAAACCCAAGATTACATCCATGACAACACCAAGAAACTTCCAAAACAAGGTAATGTTAATCAAATAGTACCTAGTTGCTCACTAATTAAGTACATAGCCTATTTTGTTAATATGCACAAGATATTCAAAACCGTCATCTAGATTTATTGTTTTAGTACAAATAATAATAATAATCAGATGGTCTATTTGGGAGTTTGGTCAATTTGATCACAATTTTTTTTTTTTGTATTCCTGCTAATTCCTGGTTTCTTTTGCAGGAGTGGGCAAGGCTGAGCTCAGACAGATCGACTCTTCTTTCGACCGAGGACTTCTTTTACACTGCTGATTTCAGCACTATAAACACCACAGCACAAACTTTAAAGCACAGGTTTTGCCCCTGTAAGCAAGATATTGAGACATGTACAAGACTTAAATGAGCTCAAAAATAAAGACTTGGTAAAATAAATAAGACTCTTGTCTTGTTATCTTGTGGAGTAATGACACAAACTGATTTAAATGCACAATTACACATTGCCCTCCCTGCCCTCTGCATGACAACGTGAATAAATGTTTTATGTTTCTTAATGTTTGTTGAGTTCTGTTATGCTTTGTGAATGGTGAATCACATAACTTATTATTACTAAATTTCAGGCCATATTTGCCTCTTTGTCTCACGTTCATTGCAGCGAAATGGCACCAAGAATTATCCCTCAGAATGGTAAGGAAAAGACAAATGAAGTTGATTGCTAGCATTGGATTTTAATTGTTGGCAGATGCTTTGTGTGGCTAGGCCATAATTTGCAATCCTTTTGCCACTCAATCTCTCGTTAATTTTCTTCTGCAATTCTGTGATGTCTTAATGTGCTACTCTAATGACCATGTGCACGGAGAGCAGTGCGCTTGCTGTACCGATCCATTACTTCCACATAAGCAAATCAACAATGTGAGTGAGGCGGGAACCTCTCTTTCATAATATCTACTCTCAGTTAATGGGTTTGTTTGATTCTGTTTCAGAGGAAGTGAGGGCAAGGGTGACAGTGGACCCATGCAAGTGTGAGGCCCAGCTTGCATTTCAGAAAACCGTGCAGTCCTCCATTCAGTCCCTGGCAAGCAGACATATCCTTTTACTTTAAATCTGAGTTATTGGTATCTGATAATGTTCTAGGGATATTATTCTCTAAATAAAATCTGTGATAAACCTTATTTTTTGGCACACAGTGCTTGACATTACCTTAGGGATTTAACCAATACAAACCCACCGTCAAGTACAGGCCTTAAAATGAATGATTGTTAAAATCATATATGTACATATTTTATTTAAATGGAAAAGACTCATACATTCAACACTCAAAGAAAAAATGACCTCATTGTCTTATACCAGTTAAACCAGTTACTATATAAAAAGTAGAATTTCACAGACACATATACACACATACACTCTCTCTCTCTCTCACACACACACACACACACACACACACACACACACACACACACACACACAGACACACATAATTTCAATTAAAACAATGTTTAATTTCCTTGACAGTTTTTACTAGATGAAGTTGCAAGAAAAATGCAACAGTTGGAAAACAGACTGCACAACAAGTAGAATCTGAGGAGGAGATGGGATTTCCTGGGATCTTTGGGAAGATCGTTTTAATTAAGCTCATTAACACAACTCATCCTGCCTGCACACATCAAGTTCAGTCACCTCATTCTGTAGCAGTCAGCTTGTTGCTATGATGTATTACTCTCTGTTAACCTAACTCTACTTGTACTCTACAGCGCACAACACCCTGCCATTCTACAGTATCAGTAAGTTTTACCTGCTTGAAAGCCTTAAATCTGTCATTGCACTAGATACAGGACAATAAAATTGTCAGCCCAATCCCATGTGTTTCATTCTTCCGCTAAATACATTTCATTATGTCATTGTGGAGCACCTCCAACACCATTTTGTGATTCTAAAATTAACCCTGAAATATTAAACCAGACCCCCTGGGTACTGTATCTAATGTGAAAGCTGATATGTGAAGATACTGTGTAGCAATTGCTTTAATGCATCGCTGACAGGTTTCAATTCATAGCCTGGGGGTTGTTCTAAGTTGTAGCAGCTGTTATGAAATTGATTTTTTGATTATTTTTTTACAAATAAGATTAAAGTGCCAGTGACATAAACCTCAATTAGTATGCTTTTTATTTAAATGTAAAATGAAAAATGCTAACAGGTATGTGCAGTATTAATTTACATAATGTGTATTCTACTTTGGATACCTGTAAAACATTTATATGTGGCAATAAACTATGTGAAATGTACACCATTTAAACATTTACCTTTCAAGCCCATGAAAGCTAAATTACAAAGTAACATCAACATCAGTTCACATAATTGAATGTCAATGCAGCTATAAACATGTCATGAACGTGTATTTTTGTAATGGCCAAGTACAGTGTGATTCTGACATAAGATAACTAATAAACTAACACTTCTTATATCATAGTTATTATGTACATGCTACTTTAGGGTCGTATCTTCCATTATATGAGCAAAATGCAAATTAAATAAAAGCAATGTAGAAATACCCTTTTTCAGTAACATTTCTTCCCAGATTCTAGAGTTTCTGCCCCTCCACAATAGAATGTTAAGCATAGATTATATATTATCATTATCTTAATGCATTAAAAGTACTTACACCCTTAAATATAGTTCTCACAAAATCATTATGTCTAGGCTGTAGAAAATAAAAGGGAATTACATTTAAAGCTGGTGCCCCCGATGCACACATGGGCTATATCCCACAACTCCTGACCATGTCACAGAATGGCCCCTAACAGGAAACAATAGTAGGATTAGTAAAGAAAAATTAAGTTCTACATTCTCTTCAAACAGGTCTCTGATATAACAAGCATTGAAGAACTCAGAACTGCCTTGTTTTTCAAGACACAGCTGTATCTTAAATGAATGGGGCATTTCAATATTTACACCACCATTATCATGTCAACCATGGTCCCTATCTTGTTTCTATTTTCATGTTATTGTTTTGTGTTTCTAAAATACATGTTTTTTTTCTCTGTATAGTTTTGACATTTGTGATTGTGGCAGAGAGTTTGGAAATTAAACATGAGCCTCAGGCTCTTCTACACTCCCTTTGTTTTTAATTGTCTAATTTCTGGGACATATTTCCAAAAAGAAGAAGATGATAGCATCAGTGACACAGCTCTGTCCTGTTCTGTCCCTCAGAATGGTACATTGTGGTAAATAAATAAATATTAGGCAACTGAATTACTCTCGTCATGTGGATAAACCAGAGTAATTAACAAAATATGAGTTCAACACAGATGTATGAAAAGGATTTTATGTCGGTAACAAATATGGAACTGAGATTTTCAAACTCAAATAATGGACTTCATGAATTCAGCTACTTCAGACTCACACAAAACAACAAAACAAACAAACCAAATAAAACATTAACAGCAGGGCACAAACACAAATAGGACAAGGGAGCGTATAGATTTCCAAGACTACAAGGACCACAATTCTCCGCTTTCAAAGCGGAAGTGGCTGCAGGGAATGAAGCTTGGATCCGGTCTGTGGTTACCGGGAGACCAGGATTCTGCAACGGATACAACATCAGCACGTAAACAAGACCCGCAGCGCTGTGCATTGCATGGGTTACACATTTCTGTTATAATTTCTTATACAAAATTTATTTCTCTTTCTAAAGACATACCATTCCATAATAATAATATAGCCGAAAGAACCCATCCTCCCCCTCGGGGTCTGCACGATGTTTATTTATCTCAGTAAAAAGGTGAGTTTGAAACAAATATGCTTTATTTGTATTGCCCCCTGATATATACGCACTTAACTTTTATAATTTTGTTAATTTATAACACACATATGTATGCCACCGATTCTAGCATCCCGTTATTCGAGTTACAGATTCCTTTTAAAAAATAATGTATATTTATACTTCATCAATATCAGAGGCCATCTCTTTGACAAATGCATGCTACCTGTTTCTTTCAACACAGGTTTTGGGCAATCAGCACAGATTATATAATCAGTAATTCAGTATCGACTTTTATTTAAACTGAAATAAACAGGGGTCCATGAGAGTGATAAATAACGAATACATGAATGGCAGCACATACAGACTACAATTGCAACCTTCTTGGCACTTGATTCTAATTAGATGTGCTTACATTTACATTTTCAGTAAGGCTTTAATGTTAGATAGATGTTAGATACTTTCTTAGAATTTAGTATTTATCTTCTAATATGTTTTATGCCAGATTTAAAAAAATGCATGTGAGCCATGAACTGAATAGATTGTATTCCCTGCTGTTTTCAGATTGCCATTCCAAATAACATTCGCCTGAAATGTGTTTCATGGAACAAAGACCAGGGCTTTATCGCCTGTGGGGGAGAAGAAGGGCTCCTCAAAGTCCTGAAATTGGAAATGCAGACAGGTGGGAGTCTACGCTTTCCCTCCGCTTTGGATATTGAATGATTTCCTTGTGTTCTGTACATGTTCTCTTATGTAAGCTTTGACACGACACGATGGTAGACTTGTAGCCTAGATTTTTTTAAACAGAATTTAAATCTTGCATTGTGTTACATAAATCAGTCTCGAAATCCATACATTTTAAACCTTACTTAATACCCCGGATCACAGGCTTAGACTGTATCAAGTTTATAACAAGAACAATAGAGACAGGAACAGAGTTTCACATGTTTCTCCTGACAAAGCATTGGCTCAGTCTACTTTAAGTATTTTCATTAACGTGTGTTATCCCATTGCGCCACCTTTCTCCTAGCTGCCTGCACACAAAAGTATTTCTCAGGGAATAAAACTTGGCATGTGTCTGCTCTGTTGCTCACAAATGCATGATGGGTTCCAGATTGATTTTCCATGTAACCCCTTCCATGTAGTTCTCTCAAGGATTGTATTCAAAGCGTTTTATTTATTGATTTAAATTATATATAATGTCAGTGTGTGCTGTATATTTATTACCTGCAATCTAGATGTCTTGTGTTTCCACATATTAACACTTACTGACATTCTGTTAATGGTTTACTAAAGCAGAATAAGGAAAAATCATACTAAAACTTTGCAATGCACTAATGCTGCCACATTAAGAAAACATCACACTACAGAAATGTGCATTGTTTTACTGATTTGGCTGGCCCTTTGACATTTGTGACATTATTAATGCTCATATGCATGAATCCTATAGATGATGCCAAACTCAAAGGACTTGCAGCTCCCAGCAACCTGTCGATGAACCAGACACTTGAAGGCCATAGTGGTAAGTCTCCAGTTTGACCCAGTCACACCACACAGTGTATGTTGCAGAGTTCAAAGCTTGACTACAGAAAAGCACTCCGTTTAAGATAAATATAATATTATAGTTATAAATATTCATGACTTTTAGGAACACAAGTGAAAATGCAGGTTTTACACTTTAATCTCACGATTTTATCCAGGTGCTGTGCAGGTGGTGACATGGAATGAACAGTACCAGAAACTGACCACCAGTGACCAGAATGGCCTCATCATAGTATGGATGCTCTATAAAGGTACTAGTTATTTTGTTTGACCTTAAATAATAATAGAAAAGTGTTCTCTAGTGGAAAAAAATAACACTCATAGATAAAGTATTACTAAACATGAAGTTGTAGTTAGTATTTTAAATATTCAAGTTTTATGTTGCTTTTTTGCATATGGTTTAGTATATATTGTATATACACTCCCCTAAAGGATTATTAGGAACACCTGTTCAATTTCTCATGAATGCAATTATCTAACCAACCAATCACATGGCAGTTGCTTCAATGCATTTAGGGGTGTGGTCCTGGTCAAGACAATCTCCTGAACTCCAAACTGAATGTCTGAATGGGAAAGAAAGGTGATTTAAGCAATTTTGAGCGTGGCATGGTTGTTGGTGCCAGACGGGCCGGTCTGAGTATTTCACAATCTGCTCAGTTACTGGGATTTTCACGCACAACCATTTCTAGGGTTTACAAAGAATGGTGTGAAAAGGGAAAAACATCCAGTATGCGGCAGTCCTGTGGGCGAAAATGCCTTGTTGATGCTAGAGGTCAGAGGAGAATGGGCCGACTGATTCAAGCTGATAGAAGAGCAACTTTGACTGAAATAACCACTCGTTACAACCGAGGTATGCAGCAAAGCATTTGTGAAGCCACAACACGTACAACCTTGAGGCGGATGGGCTACAACAGCAGAAGACCCCACCGGGTACCACTCATCTCCACTACAAATAGGAAAAAGAGGCTACAATTTGCACAAGCTCACCAAAATTGGACAGTTGAAGACTGGAAAAATGTTGCCTGGTCTGATGAGTCTCGATTTCTGTTGAGACATTCAGATGGTAGAGTCAGAATTTGGCGTAAACAGAATGAGAACATGGATCCATCATGCCTTGTTACCACTGTGCAGGCTGGTGGTGGTGGTGTAATGGTGTGGGGGATGTTTTCTTGGCACACTTTAGGCCCCTTAGTGCCAATTGGGCATCGTTTAAATGCCACGGCCTACCTGAGCATTGTTTCTGACCATGTCCATCCCTTTATGACCACCATGTACCCATCCTCTGATGGCTACTTCCAGCAGGATAATGCACCATGTCACAAAGGACGAATCATTTCAAATTGGTTTCTTGAACATGACAATGAGTTCACTGTACTAAACTGGCCCCCACAGTCACCAGATCTCAACCCAATAGAGCATCTTTGGGATGTGGTGGAACAGGAGCTTCGTGCCCTGGATGTGCATCCCACAAATCTCCATCAACTGCAAGATGCTATCCTATCAATATGGGCCAACATTTCTAAAGAATGCTTTCAGCACCTTGTTGAATCAATGCCACGTAGAATTAAGGCAGTTCTGAAGGCGAAAGGGGGTCAAACACAGTATTAGTATGGTGTTCCTAATAATCCTTTAGGTGAGTGTATTGCATAACTAATATATGGCAGTATATCTTGTATATTATATTTGCCACTCTATTCCTGTCCAAAGGTTCCTGGTATGAGGAAATGATAAACAACAGAAACAAATCAGTGGTTCGAAGCATGAGCTGGAATGCTGATGGGCAGAAAATCTGTATTGTGTATGAAGATGGAGCTGTTATTGTGGGATCAGTGGATGGTAAATATCAAGTATGGTTAATTATTCATTTAGTGTGAAATATGAGATTGTATTATTTATCTGTGTATTTAATTGAAAAGAAATGTGATCCAGCTACTGTCTTGAATGTTGTCAATGCCAGCCTAGAACAAAAAACAGATAGTTTGGGGAATTCTAAAGATAATACACTGAATGTACTGCCACTGTAAAAAAATAATGTAAATCAAGTGAACACATTGACATTTTTAGTAATGGACTCAACCAGCCTGTATTCCAGATCAAATAATTTGCAGAAAGATCTTGTACAAAATAAAATAAAAACATTACCTGTGTTTCATGTAGGTAACCGAATTTGGGGAAAAGAACTGAAAGGAATTCAACTGGCTCACGTTGCATGGTCACCCGACAGCAAGATCCTCCTCTTCGGAATGGCCAATGGAGAAATTCATATGTACGACAATCTAGGAAACTTTATTGTAAGTCTGAAACATTAGGAATGTTTCTGTGATGTCTTATGTTTTAGTGTTTTCAGTTAGGATGCCTTTTACTGGGAATATTTTAGTTTTTGATGTTATTAAATAACACATGATTTAATAAACACAAGCCTTGCAGGTCAGACTGTTGACCAAAACTGTACCTGATTGCTTCTGTTTACTGCTTTACAGTGCATATAAAACAAACATGCCTTTTATTTTAATATGTTTATTTTTTATCCAGAGTGTGCAGATTGGGTTATAGAGAGGTGTGTGGGTTTGGGAAGCATAGCTGTTAGCACTGTGCTGTTTTAATGCAGTTCAAGTAAATGTGAATTAAGCTTCTTTTCCTCAATTAATTCTCTTCAGACAGGATCTCATGGATTAGACTTGAGATACCTGTTTGCTTCAGTCATTCAGGGTAGCCATGGTTAGACCATTCATGGCTTCATGGTCCATATAGCTGAGATCTTAAACGCAATAGAATTAAAATGTTCACATGTAAATGTGCCTCCCTTTGCACAGGTAAAGATGATAATGAACTGCCTGGTCAACGTCACCGGAGCCATCAGCATTGCTGGGATACACTGGTACCCAGGAACAGAAGGTTATGTGGAACCGGACTGTCCCTGCTTGGCCATCTGTTTTGATAATGGAAGATGTCAGATAATGCGCTATGAGAATGACGAAAGTAAGTAAAGAATGCATTTTGTATAGCAATACACAAATCACAAGTATAAAAAGCAGACAAAACCAAGAAAACCCCTCAATGAGGTTTATACAGACCTTTAGCACAAGAATAATAATAATGATTGGATTTTTGTATGTACTTGTAGAGAAAATAAAAGTATCCTCTGTGAACACACAATAGGCAACTTTATTCATCTTTCTTTCGCAGTAAATCAGCATAAAGAAATATGATATAACATCCTCCAGCAGTGATTATAGCCATCATGCTCTTGATCTTTCTCACATCAGTGTTTCCTTAGATTGTTTTTTGCATGGGTATGTAAGGAGCCATGTCCCCTTAATCCTGCCAGCATTTCATTCAAGAAAGTAGTTTCTGTCAAGTGAGGTGGTTATCTACAACACTGGTTGTTACCAGTTGGTGTACAAAGAGTATTACTAGAAATTAAATGACGTTGTCCAGAAAGGTTTTGGTGTGTTGGTTTATTTATTTATTTATTTCAGACAGATAGTTTTAGATAGGCTTAATCTGCCTAATTTGTCTTGTGATTTTCGTGCTTCACAGACCCTGTGCTGATTGACACTGGGATGAATGTGGTGAGCATCCAGTGGAATCGCTGTGGCAGTGTTCTGGCGGTGGCCGGCTCGCAGAGGGCTGTCTCTCAGGATAAGGATGTCAATGTGGTTCAATTCTATACGCCCTTTGGGGAGGTAAGAGTGTGCTGTTCTGTACTCTTGTTTGTGTTTTAAACAGCTGCTTTCAGACAGCTTTATGGACAACCATGAAAAAAAAAATGTATTCATAGGTAAAATTATGATTAAGTTTGACAGTTAATAGTATGCTACTCATTATTTATTTACTTTAGTAACATGAAATTATGGACTTGTTGACATCAAAGCTAAGGTCTTGAAGTACCCAAATAATAAATATATGACATTTGTGCTTTCAAGATGTTCTATTGTTGAGACATGTCTACACAAAATATTCTTCCATGCAAAGACGATATTATTTCTAGGGCTATTGAGTATTAAAATAATCATCATCCCATGTCTTACCTTTAATCTGTTTGTGAATGGATACAAACCATCATAGACATTAATTGAAAAGGTTATAAAGTTATCTCTCCTAATAAACCTCAATATAGTTTAACTTTGATCTGTTTGTCTTCTTTGGTAGCATTTGCGCACACTAAAGGTTCCTGGCAAACAAATGACTGCAGTGTCTTGGGAAGGAGCAGGCCTGAGAATTGGCCTAGCTGTGGATTCTTTCATATATTTTGCCAACATCAGGCCAGATTATAAGGTAAAAACAGAATTTTAACACTACAATTTAATAGTGATTTAGTGCTTTAAACTGTTTTTGTTTATTGCTCCTCCTTGACTTTATAGCTTTTATTTAAAACACCACTTGTAAGCCAGCAGAGGCAAATATTATGGTGCAAAATAGACATTTAAGTATAAATAGATGTGTTTTCCCCTAAATTCAGTGCTTTGTGAAGAAATTGAATGATAAGATGTTTTCAAGAGATGGAATGTTTTCAAACTCTGGAGAAAGATTTTTAGGAACTTATACTGAATCAAACCTGTTGCTACTAGATTCCATCTTTCAGGGCTTTGAATGCTGTGAATAACAATATTTTCATGCTGAGAACTTGGATAAAGAGATCAAAAGTTAATCTACCTAATCTCCCATGGTAATTTGTCCCATTTTGAAGTAGCTAATGCACTTCCCATAAATCTCTCTGGTACTCATTGGTGCCTAAATCAATCCCAAGAACAAATAGTTCTGAAAATGTTAAATCAATCAAACCATATAAGGTTGTTCAAGTAGACTTAGAGTTCTGTGTCAAGATTCCAGTTATGTGGCTGGCTTGGATGCCGTTGAAAGTATTTGACATGTATGCTTGATGTATAAAAACCTGTTTTTTGGGATGATACAAAGAAAACACCAAGTGCAAATTGGATCTGACACAAAAGCATCTATGTGTGGTAGTTTGGAATTGTGTAACAAGCAGAAGACACCACAGGCTTAGAAATATGGGAAAACTAGACAATCCCACCATTGTATAGAGAAGCTTTCTATGCAGATCATCATAACAATACGATTGAACACTAGTCGTGTTGGCATGGGGTATTGTTAAAGAACAGGACTAAAGCTGTAGTAATCAAATACTTTCAAAAACAGATTTCATGAAGAATATAACCTATAGATAAAGACTTCAATGTAAAATTAATTTTCTGTATCTGTTGTAAACATTTTGTTTATTTTTGTTTTGGTAATTGCTGTGGTGTTGCTTAATTATGCAGTGGAAGGACCATTAACCTGCTCATCACCATACCTAAATAATGATTATGGGGCACAAGCTATTTGAACTGTAGACAGATGGGTGGTTAATCGCTAGATATCTCTTTTTGGGTTTGAGCGCTCATCAAGCTAAACACATACAAGCGTGTTCATTATCTTATCTTCTGCACAGTGGGGTTACTGCTCTAATACAGTGGTGTACGCCTACACTCGACCAGACCGTCTAGAGTACTGCGTAGTCTTCTGGGATACCAAGAACAATGAGAAATACGTGAAATATGTAAAATTTCTGATGTCTATAACCACCTGTGGGGACTTCTGCATTCTAGCAACCAAAGCAGATGATTCCCATCCTCAGGTAATCTTCGCTCTCACACACAATGTCAGCGTGCAAATACAGTTTGTCCCTCAGATTCATTTCACTGAATACATTTTTTGGCATGATTACAAAGCCACAGAAGAATTTAGAGAAAGGAAAGAGAAACAAAGCAAGTCGAAGTAATGTGCAGCTTATTTTTTTAAAGAGAGAATGACTACAGGGAAAATCAGTGTGATGTAATTCTCCTTTCTTAAGTTGCTGTTGTGTTTATAAAAACAAGTCTGCTAACACGATTTTCTCTCAGTAAGTCTTTCTTTTCACCATAATAGTTATTCACACTGATTACATAATTACTCTAACAGGAGGTTTATCAAATGGAGTTTCATTTCAATGGAAAGCAGTTATTTATAAATATGTCTTTAGGTATCATGTCTTGGTGATTTGATGGAGAAATGGTCATGAAATAACAACACTAATTAAAACTTTAAAGGAAAGTAGTGACAGCAGAAAAAGGTGTCAAATGTAGGTAACTTTAATGATTATACATATTTTTAAATGGTATAAATTAATGATATTTAACACCTTTGCATGTTTAATTTGTTGCTTACAAAGGAGGATGCTGAGGCGGAGTCAATGAGTGCAAGGGTAAAGTACAACTGAAGTATTTCTAGACAGTTTCCTTCTAGTTTAATTGTTGGGATTTGAGTTTTACATTTTTATAGCTTTGATTCTCCATTTCCATGTTTTCATGTTGGACACTACTTTTTTTTTTTTTTTTTTTTTTTTTGCTGGGAACCTTTAATTCTTCTTTATTCTTCCACCAAGTAATCTTGTGTAACACTAATTCAGTCATATATTGAATCAAGCCTAGCCTAATGGACGTTCATATTACTAACCACATTTAAATACATACTTGCAACCTGAAGAGATTAACAATTTCAGTGAAATACCTAATTTGAATTCTCTTTTCTGTCACTCTGAATGAGAATCAGTTACTACTTTTTTGGCTGTTGTAAGAAATGATTGCCAGAGGAAATATGTTAATATGCCTACCTATTGATCTCAATCTATCATATCTTTGCATAGTCCTCTTTTTGTGGATGTGGGGGGTGGCAGTAACCTTTCACTGAAAAAAAACAAAATCCATACAAGAGGTATTTCAGGTCATCTAATCTCTAACTGAAATAAGCATTTCTGAGAAAGTGATTTTGCAGTTTCATTACAAAACAATTCATGAATCCCCTTTTCTTCCACAGTATGTGCTTGTCCTCTGTAACTCCATTGGGACTCCTCTGGACTCCAAGTACATTGATATTGGTAAGTCAGACTACTTTTAATGCACATTTCTTCGTTGTATATTGCCTGTAGACACAAGTGACTTTTTATAATGTCTGTCAAAGCACAGAAATAGCCCTTCACCCCAGGAAAGCCAAACATTATACACTTCTGTCATCACAGAAAGGCAAATACATTCAACACTAGAGCTGTTTGTGCAATTGGTTTTCAAAGAACTGTGATAGTCTCAGTGGATTCGACTGCAACAATCAGACCTTTCATCAACCTATAGCAAACACAGCCTAAGGCTGAACATCTTTCCATTTCATAGACATTCTGCAAAATTCCTGCAGTGTGCGGTATTCCAGATTCTGGGATGCAGGAGAAATGTACCCAGGCTGGCATGGCGCTGAAAGTCAAGTGCTGTGATATTTCTTTAGATTACTACCACAGGATTTACAAAATGTCCTTTTGCCATATGTATGTATATTTATTACCCTATTTAGCATCTTCTTTAAAATAAAATTCAGAACCCTATTTAGTTTTTTTTTAATGCAATTATATACAGAATAAGTTCTGGTTCAAAACTAAATTGAATTACTTTGCCTCCACACATATTCTCTATACATTTTACAAACAAATAAAAGTACCTAATATTAATGTGATTTTTATGGTATTTGAGGATAATACATCTAAGAGATCAATACAAAAAATCTCAGATGCACAAATTGTACACACATTTGATGTAGTGATATATACCTTATTACAACATGCAGCCAATTTTCCAGTGTTTTCCAATAGAAAATATGTTCTCTCTGGTTTATTTGTATTCCTAAACACATTAAGGTTGCACCTTTATCTGAATGAGACTTTACTAGAGCTTGTGCTGTCCTTGCAGATCCACTGTTTGTTACGATGACCAAGACACATGTGATTGCTGCCTCCAAAGAAGCCTTTTACACATGGCAGTACCGTGTGGCGAAGAAACTGACTGCAATGGAGATCAATCAGGTGGCAAGGACGAGGAAGGAAGGAAGGGAGAGGTTAGCTTGTGTTTTTTCTGTTTCTTTGTATTAGGGTTGGGTAGTATTTGTAAGTATTTAGAAGACTAAATCTCAGTGTCCCTTTAAATTTTGCTTTATTCTTTGTGTAAAAGTTTTCTTTCTGTTGCTGAATAGTATTCGTCATCAGTGACATGTGCTTCTGAGATCTGTGTGCTTTTAAGTGTCACTGCCTGTTCCGCTATGAATCATTGCAAAACATTTCAAAAAGGACAACTTCTAAAAACTTGATAAGCTGCATTTTCAGTGTGACATACATATGTAGTCTGTTCTCAACTCATATTTTATGTTTTGAACTTATTCAGTTTATTATTTGGCACATTGAGCAAGACTTAAAACACAACGTACTGCCAAAGATTCCCTATTCTGTTACTGTTCAAAGATGTGCGTTTTTAAGACTGCAATAAACACACTCCTGATCGCTCTTCAGGGTTTACCATATTGATGAAACACCATCTGGATCTACAGAAGGAACACTCGACTTCACAAAAGCCATCACTGTAAGTACCATGTGCAAACAGAGTCCTAATTCTAATGCATCACATTGTTAAACATTTCCCCTTTGACATATTACATATTACTCAGACTAGAGTTTCCATGTCAAATGGAGGGGGAGAGGTTTTGGGGGTTATTTTTGTTTATAATTAGGTTTTTGTTTCTTTCATTTATATATATATATATATATATATATATATATATATATATATAGAGAGAGAGAGAGAGAGAGAGAGAGAGAGAGAGATAGATAGATAGATAGATCTCAATTGAACTTTACTTCTTTTACATACTTGAAAAGGACAGCCACTAGTTTCCACAATCCATATTCTGTTTCTCTGTGGATTGTGGTTGGAATTTAACTAGGGTTGTGAAGAAGTTCGCAGATGTTGAACTTCGCACGTTCAGGAAATCCGAACTCCGTCGAATACTAAACAAAACGAATTCGAATTTGTTTAGTAGTGGAGTCACACATAATAAATACGTATTAATAATTGTGGAGACTGATGTTTCCCCTATATTTTCAGGTAGCAGTGAAAACTATAATCATGAACAGTACATCCCTACTTGATCCCTACCTGTTATTGCACAAATAGGATATTTAGACCACATGTGAATGATTGTGAAATTAATGAGTGGAGCTGCTAAACCTTTTTATTATGTGATAGCATTTTAGTTTCCAAGATAATGTTTAGCCCCTCTATATGTAGAACTACACACGAACACTATTATATTGACATTACATACAGAAAACAATCTATATACTGAGGTGCACAATGTTTTTGTTTATAAAAGTTGAGTAGAGCAAGAAAAGATGGAAAAACCTGAGGGACATGTATAGGAGACAAAGGGCCAGGGCTAAAGAGAGCTCCGGGAGTGTGTCAGGAGCTAGCAGTGGCAGGCCCTGGCGCTATGCTGCAGTGATGTCCTTCCTCAACTCCTTCATGGAGGCCCGGCCCACCAGTGGCAACATGCTTACAGGGGTCAAGGAGGACCAGCCAGCCAGCAGCAGCCAGCCGGCCCCCCAGTTTTCATCTGTAGACAGATTGATGGAACAATATAAAACAAATACAGCAGCTGTGCCTTGCGGCTTTAATACATCGTATTAGTGTTTCTAAGGTAGGATTACAACACGATGTAAAAGTATCTAACGATGCACAACAGACCCACAAAATAGAAAGCATAATGATAATAGAACAAACAAAAAAAACATCAAACAAAATTAACATCAAATACAGCATTGTTAGCAATTAAACGTCCATCGCCAATTTACTAATCTTGCATCTTGCACTTCTATAATGCGGTCATGAGGGACGTAGACTTAAAGTTTTAGGGGCTTCGACGTGCGTGCAGGATCGCGGGGGTGCTTCTTCATTATTATGCGGGCTGAGAGAAAATACAAGGGTGGCTGACGGTGTTTAGTCGGACTGTTTGATTGACTGCGCCGTTACTTCATAACCGTATTATTTTTATGGGGGCTGAGAGGAAATACAGGGGGGCTGAATTCTAGCGACGCCCCTGGCGGTCATTTAAGGATATATGAGATTAATACGGTTTATATTTGGTTATTCACTCACCTAAAGGATTATTAGGAACACCTGTTCAATTTCTCATTCATGCAATTATCTAACCAACCAATCACATGGCAGTTGCTTCAATGCATTTAGGGGTGTGGTCCTGGTCAAGACAATCTCCTGAACTCCAAACTGAATGTCTGAATGGGAAAAAAAGGTGATTTAAGCAATTTTGAGCGTGGCATGGTTGTTGGTGCCAGACGGGCCGGTCTGAGTATTTCACAATCTGCTCAGTTACTGGGATTTTCACGCACAACCATTTCTAGGGTTTACAAAGAATGGTGTGAAAAGGGAAAAACATCCAGTATGCGGCAGTCCTGTGGGCGAAAATGCCTTGTTGATGCTGGAGGTCAGAGGAGAATGGGCCGACTGATTCAAGCTGATAGAAGAGCAACTTTGACTGAAATAACCACTCGTTACAACCGAGGTATGCAGCAAAGCATTTGTGAAGCCACAACACGTACAACCTTGAGGCGGATGGGCTACAACAGCAGAAGACCCCACCGGGTACCACTCATCTCCACTACAAATAGGAAAAAGAGGCTACAATTTGCACAAGCTCACCAAAATTGGACAGTTGAAGACTGGAAAAATGTTGCCTGGTCTGATGAGTCTCGATTTCTGTTGAGACATTCAGATGGTAGAGTCAGAATTTGGCGTAAACAGAATGAGAACATGGATCCATCATGCCTTGTTACCACTGTGCAGGCTGGTGGTGGTGGTGTAATGGTGTGGGGGATGTTTTCTTGGCACACTTTAGGCCCCTTAGTGCCAATTGGGCATCGTTTTAAATGCCACGGCCTACCTGAGCATTGTTTCTGACCATGTCCATCCCTTAATGACCACCATGTACCCATCCTCTGATGGCTACTTCCAGTAGGATAATGCACCATGTGACAAAGGTCGAATCATTTCAAATTGGTTTCTTGAACATGACAATGAGTTCACTGTACTAAACTGGCCCCCACAGTCACCAGATCTCAACCCAATAGAGCATCTTTGGGATGTGGTGGAACAGGAGCTTCGTGCCCTGGATGTGCATCCCACAAATCTCCATCAACTGCAAGATGCTATCCTATCAATATGGGCCAACATTTCTAAAGAATGCTTTCAGCACCTTGTTGAATCAATGCCACGTAGAATTAAGGCAGTTCTGAAGGCGAAAGGGGGTCAAACACAGTATTAGTATGGTGTTCCTAATAATCCTTTAGGTGAGTGTATTTGCGTATACGTTTCTCCTCATTTTTACCTCATTACTCGAGTGTTTGGGTGTGACCCTGTCTTTCTCTGCGCGTTTCTTCTTGACCACACAACTGATGCCCAGCGTGCCCGCGCATGCTCACTTCGCGGTGTCAGCTCCCCTGTGAGGCTCCGTGCAGAGCACTGCGGCTTGGGGTTTAGAAATGCAACCGCTGGCCTAAACTACAGTGGGGGAAAAAAGTATTTGATCCCCTGCTGATTTTGTACGTTTGCCCACTGACAAAGAAATGATCAGTCTATAATTTTAATGGTAGGTGTATTTTAACAGTGAGAGACAGAATAACAACAAAAAAATCCAGAAAAACGCATTTAAAAAAGTTATAAATTGATTTGCATGTTAATGAGGGAAATAAGTATTTGACCCCTTCGACTTAGTACTTGGTGGCAAAACCCTTGTTGGCAATCACAGAGGTCAGACGTTTCTTGTAGTTGGCCACCAGGTTTGCACACATCTCAGGAGGGATTTTGTCCCACTCCTCTTTGCAGATCCTCTCCAAGTCATTAAGGTTTCGAGGCTGACATTTGGCAACTCCAACCTTCAGCTCCCACCACAGATTTTCTATGGGATTATGGTCTGGAGACTGGCTAGGCCACTCCAGGACCTTAATGTGCTTCTTCTTGAGCCACTCCTTTGTTGCCTTACCTGTGTGTTTTGGGTCATTGTCATGCTGGAATACCCATCCACGACCCATTTTCAATGCCCTGGCTGAGGGAAGGAGGTTCTCACCCAAGATTTGACGGTACATGGCCCCATCCATCGTCCCTTTGATGCAGTGCAGTTGTCATGTCCCCTTAGCAGAAAAACACCCCCAAAGCATAATGTTTCCACCTCCATGTTTGACGGTGGGGATGGTGTTCTTGGGGTCATTCCTCCTCCTCCAAACACGGCGAGTTGAGTTGATGCCAAAGAGCTCAATTTTGGTCTCATCTGACCACAACACTTTCACCCAGTTCTCCTCTGAATCATTCAGATGTTCATTGGCAAAATTCAGACGGGCCTGTACATGTGCTTTCTTGAGCAGGGGGGCCTTGCGGGCGCTGCAGGATTTCAGTCCTTCACGGCATATTGTGTTACCAATTGTTTTCTTGGTGACTATGGTCCCAGCTGCCTTGAGATCATTTACAAGATCCTCCCGTGTAGTTCTGGGCTGATTCCTCACCGTTCTCATGATCATTGAAACTCCACAAGGTGAGATCTTGCATGGAGCCCCAGACCGAGGGAGACTGACAGTTATTTTGTGTTTCTTCCATTTGCGAATAATCGCACCAACTGTTGTCACCTTCTCACCAAGCTGCTTGGCGATGGTCTTGTAGCCCATTCCAGCCTTGTGTAGGTCTACAATCTTGTCCCTGACATCCTTGGACAGCTCTTTGGTCTTGGCCATGGTGGAGAGTTTGGAATCTGATTGATTGATTGCTTCTGTGGACAGGTGTCTTTTATACAGGTAACGAGCTGAGATTAGGAGCACTCCCTTTAAGAGAGTGCTCCTAATCTCAGCTCGTTACCTGTATAAAAGACACCTGGGAGCCAGAAATCTTGCTGATTGATAGGGGATCAAACACTTTTTTCCCTCATTAACATGCAAATCAATTTATAACTTTTTTGAAATGCACTTTTCTGTATTATTTTGTTGTTATTCTGTCTCTCACTGTTAAAATACACCTACCATTAAAATTATAGACTGATCATTTCTTTGTCAGTGGGCAAACGTACAAAATCAGCAGGGGATCAAATACTTTTTTCCCTCACTGTAAATGTAAATATTAAAGTGACTAGTAATAGTAGTATTAGATACATGTAAAGGTAGGGTATGCAATCTTGTTATACTGGTTGAAAGTCTCTTCACATCCTGATAGCAATCAATAATTTAAGTGGTCTAAATGTAAATATATATATATATATATATACACTCACCTAAAGGTTTATTAGGAACACCTGTTCAATATCCCATTAATGCAATTATCTAACCAACCAATCACATGGCAGTTGCTTCAATGCATTTAGGGGTGTGGTCCTGGTCAAGACAATCTCCTGAACTCCAAACTGAATGTCTGAATGGGAAAAAAAGGTGATTTAAGCAATTTTGAGCGTGGCATGGTTGTTGGTGCCAGACGGGCCGGTCTGAGTATTTCACAATCTGCTCAGTTACTGGGATTTTCACGCACAACCATTTCTAGGGTTTACAAAGAATGGTGTGAAAAGGGAAAAACATCCAGTATGCGGCAGTCCTGTGGGCGAAAATGCCTTGTTGATGCTAGCGGTCAGAGGAGAATGGGCCGACTGATTCAAGCTGATAGAAGAGCAACTTTGACTGAAATAACCACTCGTTACAACCGAGGTATGCAGCAAAGCATTTGTGAAGCCACAACACGTACAACCTTGAGGCGGATGGGCTACAACAGCAGAAGACCCCACCGGGTACCACTCATCTCCACTACAAATAGGAAAAAGAGGCTACAATTTGCACAAGCTCACCAAAATTGGACAGTTGAAGACTGGAAAAATGTTGCCTGGTCTGATGAGTCTCGATTTCTGTTGAGACATTCAGATGGTAGAGTCAGAATGAGAACATGGATCCATCATGCCTTGTTACCACTGTGCAGGCTGGTGGTGGTGGTGTAATGGTGTGGGGGATGTTTTCTTGGCACACTTTAGGCTCCTTTGTGCCAATTGGGCATCGTTTAAATGCCACGGCCTACCTGAGCATTGTTTCTGACCATGTCCATCCCTTGATGACCACCATGTACCCATCCTCTGATGGCTACTTCCAGCAGGATAATGCACCATGTCACAAAGGTCGAATCATTTCAAATTGGTTTATTGAACATGACAATGAGTTCACTGTACTAAACTGGCCCCCACAATCACCAGATCTCAACCCAATAGAGCATCTTTGGGATGTGGTGGAACGTGAGCTTCGTGCCCTGGATATGCATCCCACAAATCTCCATCAACTGCAAGATGCTATCCTATCAATATGGGCCAACATTTCTAAAGAATGCTTTCAGCACCTTGTTGAATCAATGCCACGTAGAATTAAGGCAGTTCTGAAGGCGAAAGGGGGTCAAACACAGTATTAGTATGGTGTTCCTAATAATCCTTTAGGTGAGTGTATATATATATATATATATATATATATCTTCTGTGGAAGGGACAGAACTGAAAAAGGATCGACCAATCATTGCATTCGGTCCGAATGTAATGATAGGATGTCCTTCCTGTCTGTCAATCTATATTTGCATACCGCCGCGCAACTTGTTCGCGCAGACGATCACACGTCATCAGCGCGGGAACCTTGACGCTGTGCAGAGTGAGCGCGAGAATGGAAGGCGAGCCGCAGCTGCTTTTTTTAAAAACCATATTAACCGTAAATAAGATGTTTACGTTCATTATTATTGTAATGTCTAACCTGTGAATGAGACATGCGCTAATCTGAAACTGTTGCCATCGATTCCACCCGCACGTCTCTCCTCCTGGCGCTGAGACTCTGCTCTGTGTGCGCATGTGTGATGGAGGGGGCGTGGCTTTGGAGACGCTCTGAAGCGAGGGCGGCTCTATGCTGTCAAAACAAGCTGCTACTGCTGGCTTCTCAGGATTGCATACCTTAGCTTTAAGAAACCGCGTTGAATAGTAGCTTTTGCATCTGAACAGTTAATTGAAATTGTCTAAAGACTCATGCAATTGTTTATTTGAACAGTGAAATAATAGTAATTATATTCAATTTTAGGACTATGAGCTGATGTTTGTTCAGCTGTAGTTCACATTTACAGCATTTAAATAAAATGTGTTATTATTATTATTATTATTATTATTATTATTATTATTATTATTATTGTTTTTATAAAAACTGTAGCAAACTGATTTTACAGTAATACTGGCAAATACAAAATTCAACGGATTTAATGCTTTAAAATCTGCGTTCAACGGATGCGGATTTCTGTCAGCTCCGTCACATCCCTAGATTCTCTTCCCCCCAACTTTCAAGTGCAAAATCCAGCATCATGTGAACTATTTCTATGAGAAGCCTGTGAGTTTAACAACAGGCAGAAAACAAAGGTTTACCCATCTACTTTACAAAGTTTCAATATATGTATGTTTCTGTTTGTTCAGCTTAATTTCACATAAAACTGCTATTTTAATTTTAGGCAACGAGAGATCCTATCTGCTGCATTACAGCTACAGACAAAACTTTGATTGTGGTATGTATTTGCACATTATTGATTTAAGAAATAAATATTGCTTGTCAGTTGTCGAAATAGTCTATAGCTTAGTTTATTAATAAACTTAGTTTTCATATATCTGGATGATTGTGTTAATGATAACCATATGTTTGAATTGATTACATATAATTTCTCAAACTCAAGTTTTTCTTTGGCTTGTTTGGTGAAAACCAAGCATAATTATCAAATGATGTATTTAGCATGGAAACATGTAATACATATTTTGTTCTAGGCCATGCAGTAGTGGTGTAGTACAACACAAGATTATGATATTAGTACAGCAGCACAGCAGGGTTAATCCTTGAGTTGAATGGCTCTTCTAAAAATAGAAATATAATTGTAAGCAAGAGGGGATAAATAAATGAGTGGGTTTTTAAAGTTATTGGGAAATTGTTGAACTAGAAAAGTGTCCTGCTAAACCCTTAAAAAAATGTAATGAGAGATCACACTTTCTATGTGTTCTTGATTTCTGTCATTACAGGGCCGTGAATCGGGCACTATTCAAAGATACAGTCTGCCCAATGTTGGCCTGGTCCAGAAATATGTCTTGAACTACAGAGCATATCAGCTTTCGCTGAACTGCAACTCCAGGTTGGTTCTCGCAACTGATTGGCTTGTCATTAAAACCTTTTCCCCCATGTAAAACTAGATAAATTAAGTATGATTTAACTGGTTGTATTTACAGTACATACCTTTTTGCATTTTAATTGGATGTTTCCTGAATTACAAAAGTTTTAGTTTAGTTACATTTTAATAATTTTCTGAAGTATTTTCTCAAACAGGTCACAAATTGTTAATATTGCGAATGAAGGAATTTGAGTTTGTAAGAATTACTCTTGGTACTGTTTGCTTACCAATAAAATCTGTTTAGTAACATACAATATATATTTACAGGCATTAGAGGGGGGAAATTAAAATGAATATTTCAGTATAATAGTGATAGTGGTGACACATACCATTTTTTTCATAAAGGATGTCCTTCAAGTAAGAAGTTAAACATGGTTGTATTTAAAAAAGTGTTACCAAAAATGATTCAACTGTTTTACAATGCCTTTTTCTTCATTTCCTGACAGTCGTCTTGCCATCATAGATATCACAGGGGTGCTGACATTCTTCGATATTGAGGTTCGCATATCAGAAGGCTCCGGACAGCCAAATGTAGGGGACCCACTGAAGTTTGAGCGCAAAGATGTGTGGGACATGAAATGGGCCAATGACAATCCACATCTCTTTGCCATGATGGAGAAAACCAGAATGTATGTCTTCAGAAACCTAGACCCTGAGGTGAGGTGTTTCAGAAAGTCTTGACAGATCTAAGTAATAAAGAAAAAAGTAAGATTCCATGTCATGTCAAATTCCTCCTCCTCCAGTATTTTTGTGTATTTATTTACTTTAAATCCTACTGAAAGGCAGGAAAGTTCTTAGGAAAGTTTGAGAATTTACTATTGGGACTTGTTAATGTTAACTTTAAACAAGCATGTTAAAAATATTTTTACAAATACACTATTTCTGACATTGTTTATTTAGATATAAGGGTAATTGCCACTGCAGGACCATAAAACAACAGCAATAGCAAATAAACTGTAATTTAATGCATTGACGTTTGACTTGGGTTAAAATGTCTTTACCCTGAATATTGTTTGTAGCCTGTTCAGAGAAACATTATTTTAAACACTGTGATTAGTCTACCTTAAAGATCATTATTGTGTAATTCTAGGAGCCAATCCAGACATCAGGATATATATGCAATTTTGAAGACCTGGAAATAAAATCAGTTCTTTTGGATGAAATCTTGAAGGTAACAAATAAATACATTCTTAATGTTTCATTATAAATACTAGCAGTTGTACTAGGCAGAATGTAGGCACAATTCAGGCTTTCCAGAAAGATGCCCTACCTATTTGAGTTTGTGATTTATTTTGAAAAGGGGATTATGGTGAATATAGAGATGCTTGTGGCAGTGTTTAACAGTAGAGGAAAATATATTACATCTGCAGCTCTGGGTACCCATTTGTTTTTCAACATTTGTTGTGCAGTAATACTATAACGATATACATGTTTTTAAATATTATATATATGTATTATTATTATTATTATTATTATTATTATTATTGTGTTATTTTAAAGACTTCATGTTTTTAAAAATGTTTTAGGATCCTGAACACCCCAATAAAGATTATCTAATCAATTTTGAAATCCGATCCCTGCGAGACAGCCGAGCTTTAATTGAAAAAGTGGGAATTGAAGATGCATCACAGTTCATTGAAGACAACCCGCATCCCAGACTATGGTAATCAATCACCTAGTTTTCTGTTTTGCATGAACATGCATCAATAACAATGACAACATGCATATTGTCACCACAAGTCAGAACGGTGACGATCCGAAGATACATATTTTCACATTGGAATGTGATGTTGTAAAGTCTATATATTCAACAAACTGTACAATTTGAGCACTTGAGAGAGTTTGGGGTGTGTGTATGTATATTATCAAATATGCAGTGACAACTTCCCTTCCCCCGGAGATTTTTATTTTATTTTTGTAGAACAGCTGTCGGTTTACTCAGTTTAGCTGAATTTTTTTTTTAGTATGACAACAAATCAAAAGTTGAATTTTTACTGTGTGTGCAGTAATTAATTTGTATTCTAGCTTATCTACTTGGTCTAAATGTTGATAGTAAGAGAAATATAGGCAATCAGTAGATAGTAAGACATGTTTATTATAATAAATGTGCTATAGAAATTAATACAAAAACAATAGGTTAATAACTAGAACAATAACTAATTTGCACTATCCAAAGTAGGTATGAGATAGAATTGTCGAAAATTCGACTATTCGTTAATGATGGCCACTATCAACAAGTGAATCTAACATTCAATAGTTACAAAAATAAAAATAAATAAAACTATATATTTATCTTATTTTAAACCCTGTACTGTTGATTGTCTCTCCATATAGCTGTAATGAAGATTGACGGGAGTGTGGGATTTGTTATTTCTTGTATGTGATTGGCTAAAAATGGTCGCGTTCATGTAGCGCAGATTAACGCAGTTCTGCGTAGATCTGTGCGGCTCCACCAATGGGATCGGTGGAAATTTACAGATCTGCGGAAATCTGCGCTACAATAATGCGACCAATGGCTACCTCACAGAGAAATTTTGCATGCAAATACTTTGACAAAGAAAATGAAAACACTGTGCAGTGCAATTAAACTACAAAAAATCTGCAGCTGCTGTGTTAACCCACCTAAAAGCCAAACACCCTTCTGTGACGCTAGCAATGACAGAAAAGGGAAGAGGAGCAACAAACACATTCATATTATTAAGCTGCACACACAGCCAGCTATTGCTATTGATTTTCTATTCAAGTCCTCAGCTATGTTTCTGAATGTAGACCAGCAGGCTGTGTGTTGAGTGTGGTTTGGAAACGTGGAAAAGTACATTGTTTAGTTAAGTAGATAGTATAAATTACCTAGATAGATAGACTACCATGCACATAACGTTGCCACAACGTTGTGTATTAGCTGGGTAATAGACCTACATTTAGTATTTCGCTGTCAGGACCAGAAAACATTGCCACAAGGATGTTAATATTAAGGCATTTTCGTTGCAGCTCACATTGCTAAACTATTATTGAATGGAAAATAAAAACATTTCGGTCGGTCAGTTACAGCTGTAATTGCAAAAAAAAAAAAAAAAAGTTGTGACAATATCAGGAAACAGTAAAACGAGTGACACAAGATGCGTGAGAGTTGCCAGGTCTGCTTTGCTGCTGTTATATTATGACATTCCCATAGGTCGTCTTCTACTTCTTCTTCTAATTATTATTATGAATAATAATGTATTTATGTATTAGCAGATGCCCTTATCCAGGGCGACTTACAAAATATAAGAGCAATACAAAGTGCAATAATACAGTACAGTTCAAAGCATAATGCAATTACAAGTTCCAATTTACAGAAGTGTATAGGGAAATATACAGTAAACAAAATATAAGTCCTACATCCTAGATTGTAAAAGTTAATCAGTGCAGACAAGGTAACTAGCAATGCAAAAGCAATAAGAATGAAGAAACATTATACAAGTGCAATTTTACAGGAAGGTATTTTTACATACCCTAATGTTTATTTATTGAAGTTGTTGTGTTATATAAGTATTTAAAAAAAAAAATTCACTACTTTTTGCAATTGCAAAAATGGTCACATTGCATTATTTCACATTTAATGTATGTGGCATTTTGAATGGGTGGCGGGGAAGTTATTCGAATAGTCGTGGACAACAGTTGTGGAATTACGGATAGTCAAAATAATTTACATGCGCATCCCTAATCCAAACATACAGTATAGAAAGTGTTTTCAGGCTGAATCCTACAGGCGCTGGAGCCTCCTTGCAGCGCTGTGCCGGCCTGTGGCACAGCGGCCCGTACTGCCTGGCAACCCACCCCGTGTGCAGCGCTGCGGGAAACTCTGCACAGACCCATCCTGCCACCATCGTCCTGTGCTGTGGCTGGTTACACATTTATAGGCTTGTTTTGGACTTGCGAATATGATTGATGCCTGCACAAACTCACACTAACCCCGAGTGGACTTGAGCTCCCTGTGTTAATTCTCACAGCACAGGAGGGAATTCGGGGCTGTGTGACTCTGGCTACAACTGACCTTTGGTGTGAGAGAAGCCTATAACCGTCTGACTAGATAAAGATGGAGTGAGTGGCTCTAGATTGAACTGATTTACATATTGTTTTAAATATAACCTGAATACCAATTGTAAATAGTTGTCAAGCAATTTGCACGTACTGTAATGAAAATAATAATAATAATAATAATAATAATAATAATCATAATAGTTTTGGCAGGTCTTCACTGTAAATGGTGAAGAATGTAGACCCAGTCTAGTGGTGTGAAGGGGTACAATTGAAAATGTGATGCTTACTCATTCAACAAAAATGCTTCATTTGAGTTCCTGACCAAAGGTCATGAAGTATGGTGATCCAGATGTTCCATAAAAATGTGCTCCAGCTTCCTTTGAACTCCTCGGCTCCTTCATGGCATTTACAAGAGGATTGTAATTAAGGTGCTGATTTTCTGCTGGTCTCTCATGTTAGTGGCATGAAGGACGATAAAATAAGAAAAATAAAATGGAGACTTATTCATGGTTACTTGTGATTTTAATAAAAGGCAAGTAGAAAATTTTATTTATCATTACATTCATTAGTTTTATATTTCATACATTGTATATAAATGTCATATTTTACACAGACAAATATGGATACCAAAGATTTATGAACAACATGTAATAACCAAACTTGTTACCCTCAAGGAATGGAGCATCATGACTAATGGAGCAACAGACTTACAAGTAACGAATGCTTAACTGTGTTTAGTTTTATTTTTTAACGTTGATTTTTTTTGTAGGCGTCTGCTGGCAGAAGCAGCTCTTCAGAAGCTGGACCTGAAGACAGCAGAGCAGGCATTTGTGCGCTGTAAAGACTACCAGGGCATCGAGTTTGTCAAACGTCTTGGTAACCTGCAGAGCGAGTCAATGAAGCAAGCTGAAGTTGCAGCTTATTTTGGGAGGTTTGAGGAAGCTGAAAGGATGTATTTGGATATGGACAGAAGGTAAAATACGTTTTTTTTTTTTAATACAAGTAGTAATATAACAGATTGGTCAATAACTGTAGGCACAGACGGACTCTCTTGTTTCTCTCTGGATTTTCAATGTGACTATTCTGTATTGAAAAGATCTGTTTTTGAAGGAAATTGTGACAAATGCATATTCTTGAACAGATGTACTATATTATTTAATGGAGATGCAAAACTGCTCCTCTGACCAAAGTGCAAAGCTCATACTATTACTTGGGCGGAGAGCTTGGCCAAGGAGAGGTTATCACACAAATCTTGGGTGACCCCCCAATTCGGATGAGTTTGGAAATCCCCATAATACTGTTTAGGGGACAGAAGGAATTCTTCACTTTTCCCCCAAAACAAAAGAAAACCAGAAGCAGCAGTTATCATGTGAGGCAAAACAGATACCACCAGCGGAAATCAGAATATATAAGGTTCTTTCTGCTGCTGCTTATCTGTTAATGCCATCCGTGGAAATGAAGAACATCAGTGCAATCTAAAACCTTATGTATCCTTTGTTTCTATGCAGAGACCTTGCAATCAGTCTGCGGATAAAGCTTGGGGACTGGTTCAGGGTGCTCCAGTTACTCAAATCAGGTTCAGGTGATGCAGATGATACTCTTCTTGAGCAAGCTTACAATGCCATTGGGGATTATTTTGCGGACAGACAAAAATGGTAAGTCATTAGAAGCTGAAATGGCTGATTAATAATTTAGGCAAGAAAACAAAACAATTTTTCCTGTAAAACATTTGACTCAAGGTTTTGGTGCTTTTCTATTTTTGAATGAAATGTTTGAAAAATATATGTATAGATTGAGAAGTATATTATGGTATCAAAGTGTAGTAGCTTTTCTCAAAGAATACTCAATATGTATTTTAATATAGTGAAATGAGCTGGGTTGAATTCAATTGAACGTTGAAGTCAAATTATAAGAAAATGATATTGTTGTTTCTTTCCTGTCTATATTGAGGAGCAAATGGGTTCATAGACACATGATTAACATCTTCTTGGTCCTGTTTGTAGGGTCAATGCTGTCCAGTATTACCTGCAAGGCCGAAACCAGGAACGGCTAGCAGAATGTTACTACATGCTGGAAGATTATGAAGGATTGGAAAGACTTGCAAATTCCCTTCCAGAAAATCACAAATTGCTCCCAGTAAGGCATAAACATAAAGTCACAAGAGAAGTCACATTTAAACGATCTGTGTGATGCGATTCGTGACGCATTACTGATCTGCACCTTCTGTCACAGCTGATTGAGTTTAAGTTCCCTCTTTCCTCCCAGTCACCTCAGTAAATAAACCACCGCTGTCATGATACAAAACATGCACTGACTGAGCAGAAGTTTGATTGTTGACTTTCTGTTCACCTAGATTAGTAGTCTGAACGCACGTGTGTAACAATAATAAATTGAAAGGTGCTAGGAATACCAGAAGAAATATAGCCTGTATGGTTTTTGCATTTCAGAAACATTTGAACAAGATTATGTTTTGTGCAGCAACAATGTTGTTGTGCATTTATGTCCATATTCAAAAGTTATTTTCATTTTTTTCCCCATTGTATTTTTACATTGTGTGCACTTTAGGATATTGGTCAAATGTTTGCCACAGTCGGCATGTGTGATCAGACTGTGAGTGCATATCTGAAGTGCAACCAGCCCAAAGCTGCAGTCGATACTTGTGTGCATCTGAATCAGGTGAGACTTTCAATTAAAAAAATGTCAAGGATATTGTATACAATGCTTTTATCATCAGTGCTGTTAATTTTATGATCGTTTGTAACAGATCATAGCTCATTTCCATATATGTTCAAAGGAAACAAAACAATCAGTACTATTTAAATGCAAAACCAACAGTCTTCAATCAGCAATTACTGATCATTTAATGAAAGTGCCATCTATCAGAAACCTGTTTGATTGGTTTTCGAATCACATTAAAAATAACTCCTCATAACTATAAATCTGTTTACTTAGAATCATAATTGTCCTAAATTCATTTAATAAAGAAGTTAATCTGAACGTTTTTGAATTCATGCGAAACTTCATGCATTGCAAATTAAATTACAACCTAAACATCAGTTTTATGTTTTTTCAGTGGAATAAAGCAGTGGAACTCGCCAAGAATCACAATATGAAGGAGATCGGCTCCCTCTTATCGAAATACGCATCCCATCTGCTGGAGAAGAATAAAATCTTGGAAGCTATCGAGCTTTACAGGAAAGCCCACCATTTTCTAGATGCTGCCAAACTAATGTTTAAGGTATTGGGCTTTGTATTTTGTATTTTCATCCATGGTGGTGATCTTCAAATCTAGTCTTTGAGGGGCAGAGCTCAACTGGTTTTCCTTCCTCTCTAAAGTTCAGATTTGTTAATTGAAGTTATGATTCACTTAACTGATTCCTAGTGAACACCTTTCCCAGGTCTGTTGTGGGTGGGGATTTAAAGAGACTCATTAAACCTGCTGGAATGCGGCCTCCAGAGACTGGATATGAAGAATAATTATCTAAGATATTGAAGGAAAGAGGACTTGGTGTGTTGTTACTGATTGTATGCCTTGTACAAATATACAATGAGGGAAAAAAGTATTTGATCCCCTGCTGATTTTTTACATTTGCCCACTGACAAAGAAATGATCAGTCTATAATTTTAATGGTAGGTGTATTTTAACATTGAGAGACAGAATAACAACAACAAAATCCAGAAAAACGCATTTCAAAAAAGTTATAAATTGATTTGCATGTTAATGAGGGAAATAAGTATTTGATCCCCTATCAATCAGCAAGATTTCTGGCTCCCAGGTGTCTTTTATACAGGTAACGAGCTGAGATTAGGAGCACTCTCTTAAAGGGAGTGCTCCTAATCTCAGCTCGTTACCTGTATAAAAGACACCTGTCCACAGAAGCAATCAATCAATCAGATTCCAAACTCTCCACCATGGCCAAGACCAAAGAGCTGTCCAAGGATGTCAGGGACAAGATTGTAGACCTACACAAGGCTGGAATGGGCTACAAGACCATCGCCAAGCAGCTTGGTGAGAAGGTGACAACAGTTGGTGCGATTATTCGCAAATGGAAGAAACCCAAAATAACTGTCAGTCTCCCTCGGTCTGGGGCTCCATGCAAGATCTCACCTCATGGAGTTTCAATGATCATGAGAACGGTGAGGAATCAGCCCAGAACTACACAGGAGGATCTTGCTAATGATCTCAAGGCAGCTGGGACCATAGTCACCAAGAAAACAATTGGTAACACACTACGCCGTGAAGGACTGAAATCCTGCAGCGCCCGCAAGGTCCCCCTGCTCAAGAAAGTACATGTACAGGCCCGCCTGTAGTTTGCCAATGAACATCTGAATGATTCAGAGGAGAACTGGGTGAAAGTGTTGTGGTCAGATGAGACCAAAATCGAGCTCATTGGCATCAACTCAACTCACCGTGTTTGGAGGAGGAGGAATGACCCCAAGAACACCATCCCCACCGTCAAACATGGAGGTGGAAACATTATGCTTTGGAGGTGTTTTACTGCTAAGGGGACAGGACAACTGCACCGCATCAAAGGGACGCTGGACAGGGCCATGTACCGTCAAATCTTGGATGAGAACCTCCTTCCCTCAGCCAGGGCATTGAAAATGGGTCGTGGATGGGTATTCCAGCATGACAATGACCCAAAACACACAGCCAAGGCAACAAAGGAGTGGCTCAAGAAGAACTACATTAAGGTCCTGGAGTGGTCTAGCCATCTCCAGACCTTAATCCCATAGACAATCTGTGGAGGGAGCTGAAGGTTCGAGTTGCCAAACGTCAGCCTCGAATCCTTAAATGACTTGGAGAGGATCTCCAAAGAGGAGTGGGACAAAATCCCTCCTGAGATGTGTGCAAACCTGGTGGCCAACTACAAGAAACGTCTGACCTCTGTGATTGCCAACAAGGGTTTTGCCACCAAGTACTAAGTCGAAGGGGTCAAATACTTATTTCTCTTATGTCGCTCAGTTAACCATACTTTCTCCTTACAATATCTCAGTCAAGTCAGAAGTCACTCATTCAGTCTGTCATCTTGATTCATACCACTTCAGGTCACTCATTTAAATATTATGTAGAGCCCACACACACAAGAGGAATCCTTCTACTTGTTGTATTTAATAATGAATTGAAAGAAATGTATTTCTTCAGATTGCTGATGAAGAAGCGAAAAAGAGAACCAAGCCACTGCGTGTTAAGAAGCTGTATGTTCTGGCTGCACTACTAGTAGAAAACTATCATGGACAGATGAAAACTACACAAGGAAAAAATAAGGGGAAAAAATCTGAGGTAATTTCTTTCAATTCTGAGACCAAAAAAAAGTTCTAAACTGTAAATTAAAATAATACTATTTGTCTTTAATAGTATTAAGATCTAAATTTAAGTGAATTGAGAAATGTGAGCTAAAGGAATAAAAATGCACGTAACCACTGCATAGCATGTCTCCTGGAGAATCATAATATGGTGGTATTTAAGGGTTCATATAAACCTGTTAATATAACATTAAATGCCGTTTTTTACTTGTCAGGGTCTGCCAGTTAATGTGTATGATTTGATAGTTTTCAAAAACATACCACTCTGGCAGAACATTTTGAACTATTTATAAATGTAAACGTGTCTTAAAAAGGTTCATGCTCTATAAGAACATTCAGAATCCTCACACAGAAATTGGACATTACATTCAAATAAATTTAAACATCCCTGATTTAAAGACTAGTATAAATAATCAACAGACATTCACTTTACTCCTGAAGTCCTTAAAACACGGGCTGTGCTCATAAAACAGTCTGGCTCTTTGAAGTATTTTGTAGTCTGGATTGTTCAGATCATACCTATAGGTATTTCTGTACAGCCCCGTGAACTGCCTGGTGTGAAGCATAAAAGTCTTATTGTTTTATACTTTTCATAGTTAGCTCAAAAATAAAATACGATATATGTCTTCTTAATGGTAGGTATTGTGAAATGAAGATATCCAAACAGCACCAGACTCAGTTTCTAGAAAAGCCTATGCAATATAAAGTATGTAGTGCACACCCAGACAACTTGATACAGTATGTAGGTTGTTTTTATGATGAAGGTATGTGAAAATCTTTTTTTTTTTTTTTTTTTTTTTTCTTCTTCTTCATAGGCAACATCAGCACTAGATGGGTTACTGGAGGAGGATGCCACCTCTACTGATAATCGCGTTATTGACAATGCGTGGCGTGGCGCTGAGGCCTACCACTTCTTCCTGCTTGCTCAAAGGCAGCTTTATGAAGGATATGTGGACGCAGCAATGAGAACAGGTATGTTTTCTTTATTGTCCGTTGCTGCAACTCTTCCAGAGGTATTCATGTCCTGCTCACATCTAAAAGCTTGACTTGAACACATGTAGCCACTGTACTGGAAGCCCCACAAGGTCAGGTTACTGTTGATTAATGAGGGGCCTGGCTGTGCCTCGTGTCCAAGCTTTGCATCAAACCCAAACAGAGGGCTCAGTGGTTTACCATGTCCCAACAGATCTGGGCAGAAAAATGAATGTGGATTTCTTCAATGCGTGCTGAACATGAGCAAATTGGGGTATTTTAGTAACTATGGTTACAAGGTCTTTAATAACAGACCATGAGTGTGGAGTCTTGTGTTGTTAAAATAGCTGACATAGTCAATGGGCAGTGCAGGTCAGAGACCAAAAGGCCCAGACGTTGATGGTGTGAAATGTGACAGTAAACACAACTGTGTCAAGGTACGTGATCTGTGAACCTGACCTGTTAGATTTTGAGCGGAAAGAGCTGCTTAGTCAACAGCATTAGTTGCACACAAAAAATCACATTTGAAATGCATATATATTCAAGTATATTTATATTAATATATGAATAAAGGTCCATACTGAGTATACTAAAAGTTATTATGAAAAGCAGACGTTTCATGGTGGTAACACCATTGGCATTAGGGGTAAAAATTTAGCTGTATATATTTTTTTATATATGATATACATTCATCTTACATCTTTGCATTCAGTTTTCTACTAAAATATGAGTGGAGCTATTACTTTGTGGCACCACACTTTGCCTGATGCTGGTTTGAGGGTTTTATTGCATTTCTGCATGAGGTGGTCTTAGGAAGTGGATTTACATAGCAATTTAGCAGGGATTGACTGAGAACAGCCCACATATGCTCAGTGTAGTTTATGTTTCATGATTTGTGTGGCGTGTGACGGCCTGACTCGTTGGTGTTGAGTTGCCTGGTACCACTGCCTGGTACAGCTTGATACAACAACAGATAATAAAAGGAACATCAGCCTGTCTGTTCTGAAGCAGGACGGTAGTTGTTTTTTTCTTTTTTGGAAGATAGTCCTAGTTTATATTTGCCATAACAAAGATATAATGAAAATTACAATTTTGGCATAGCCAATCCCTTCATATTGCAGACAGGAGTTAACAATGAAACTGATTGCCTTCATAGTTTGTCTATGAAACCCAGGTTGTTTCTGTAAGTGTGTGCATTGTAAATTAATTTAGTTATAGTTTAATAACTATGCAAATGAGTATCATTTCAAAAGACTCATGGGAACTTTTCTGTGGAAGATTATGTTATTAGCACATGCATTTAGAGGAGTACTGAATCCTGGGATAACTGAGTACCATAAACATGAATATATCATTACTGTTGCAATTCTATGAAAACAAGCTTTTGATTTCAGGTGATTTTTTTTTTAAGGGACTTTATTATTAATAAAAAAAACATTCCTATATACCATAGGGATCATGGGTTATGTAAACAAAAATTCAAATGACAGAATAACACAAATCTGCAGAATAAATAATCGTGTAATTTACAATGTATATCATATACAGACTGTGATCTTTGATGTGTGTGTATTCCATAACTGCATTATTGCAAATCTATGGTTGACACCATTCAGTAGAGTGCATATGAAAAGGACACAATCAATTACTACTTCATTAGGATAACCAGTAACACTTCCAAGAGGTTTCTGGAAGGCCAATTTACACAGCTGTTCAACTCCAGGTAAAGTGTGTCCCATTGCAGATATGTCCAGGAGTGAATGGTATTATGTATATACATGACCAAAACTGTGTAAATAGTGATTTGCTTCTCAGAAACCTAGCCATTACACGTCATCCATTAAGGTGTTAAAAACAGAGCCGGAGCCAATGCAAGGCAGCAACACACACCACACTCCAAGTGGGATAATGGACACACTTGTTGTGACAGAAGCCCAGGGCTTGGCCAGTCACAGTGTATTACTGAGATGAACCAGTGTTGGCAGGACTTATTCAACTGTGTGCCAACACTGGGGTATCTGGTCATGGGGGGTAAAGGGCCCAGTGTGGAACTGACCCAGTGATTGCGTGGTTTAGGGTGCATATTATCATATCAACCACTTGCAGCAGATTGAAGGGGATTTAAAAGCAGTTTTCTCCACTAATGAGAAGTCCTTCTCTCTCACGCAGCACTTCACCTTCGAGATTATGAAGACATCATCCCCGCAGTGGAGATCTACTCGCTCCTCGCCATCTGTTCCTCTGCTAACAGAGCCTTTGGTTCCTGCTCCAAGGCATTCATTAAGCTGGAGTCCCTGGACAGCCTGTCTGCTGAACAGAGGCAGCTGTATGAAGACCTGGCACTGGAGATCTTTACAAAATACAGCCCCAAAGACAACAGGAAGTCAGAACTGGACAGCATTCCTGAAGGGTATGTTGAATAAGCATTGTTTCTAAGGATGAAGGTAAACAAGTTTAGATTATGGATTCAGAGTTGGATATTGTAGCATAATATCTACTTAAACAGGCATTTTAAATATATCTGTATTAGATTGTATTTGCAAGATAATGTTATAGTGTACAATAGTGTGTGTATATATTTAGGGTATTTAAGAGTGCTTGGAAAAAACATTACATTTCTCCTTTGAGTGGTGCTTATCAATGTGTTTTAAACATCAGTAAAATGTTTTTACACAAAGCTTAATTACAGGATATCTGCTATTATTTAATGAAATTATACAATTTTAGTCTGTATTTTGCCCCTCTTTAATGATTGCAGAGTGCTGTTATAATGTCTGATCGATTTTGTTGGTTATATACCTTCAACGTCAGGTAAAATATAAAGGACAGACTATAGCTTTTTTTTAAGATTATAAAGTCAGTTATGCAACAGGATTGCCATGTGGTATTTACTGAATTCTGCTACTTTCAGGTCTTTACACATCAGGGACTAGCACCTACAAGAGATTATTGTGAATGGAAATATTTCTCTGTGTGAAATTCTCTTAAGTATGTTCCAGTCAGGTGACATCCCATTTAAGCAGAATCTGGTAATAAAATGTGTTTAACGTTTGAAGTATTACAGTTTAGTGCACCACAATTACTGTAGGTATTCTACTGTACAATAACCTTAAAATGTTTCGCAATGTAACAATGTGGATACTTTGTGCTTTCAGAGGAGAAGGGAAGCTGCCAACGTGCATCGTAACTGGGCGGCCAATTTCAGAGTACCAATTCTGGATGTGCAACATCTGCAAGCACTGTGCTCTGGAACAAGAATTAACCAACCACAACTTCTGCCCACTCTGCCACAGCTCACTGGCATAGACTAGTACACAACTGAAATGAATGTTCCTATACTGAATGCTTAGAGTAAGCACCATTTGCATGTGTGAATATATTTTTATATTACAGATGTACCTTTTGTGTTTAAATCAAAACCATCGTTGTCAGATTTTTTCTGAAACATATCTGATGTGAATAAATTACAACCAGATAGATTCAACCAGTTTTATAATGTGGATTTGCAATTTGTTTAAATATACTAAATGGGACGTATTTGTAAATATAATGTAAACCAACATCAAATGTATTAATTTAGAAGCTGTAGATTTCTTAAGTTCTTCAGAAATAATTGCTTTTACAGCCTATCCTTTATTTTCTTATGTTTTATATACAATTGTATTGGCAGTGCAGATATATATATATATACACACACACATATAAAGGATTATTAGGAACACCTGTTCATTAATGCAATTATCTAACCAACCAATCACATGGCAGTTGCTTCAATGCATTTAGGGGTGTGGTCCTGGTCAAGACAATCTCCTGAACTCCAAACTGAATGTCTGAATGGGAAAGAAAGGTGATTTAAGCAATTTTGAGCGTGGCATGGTTGTTGGTGCCAGACGGGCCGGTCTGAGTATTTCACAATCTGCTCAGTTACTGGGATTTTCACGCACAACCATTTCTAGGGTTTACAAAGAATGGTGTGAAAAGGGAAAAACATCCAGTATGCGGCAGTCCTGTGGGCGAAAATGCCTTGTTGATGCTAGAGGTCAGGGGAGAATGGGCCGACTGATTCAAGCTGATAGAAGAGCAACTTTGACTGAAATAACCACTCGTTACAACAGAGGTATGCAGCAAAGCATTTGTGAAGCCACAACACGTACAACCTTGAGGCGGATGGGCTACAACAGCAGAAGACCCCACCGGGTACCACTCATCTCCACTACAAATAGGAAAAAGAGGCTACAATTTGCACAAGCTCACCAAAATTGGACAGTTGAAGACTGGAAAAATGTTGCCTGGTCTGATGAGTCTCGATTTCTGTTGAGACATTCAGATGGTAGAGTCAGAATTTGGCGTAAACAGAATGAGAACATGGATCCATCATGCCTTGTTACCACTGTGCAGGCTGGTGGTGGTGGTGTAATGGTGTGGGGGATGTTTTCTTGGCACACTTTAGGCCCCTTAGTGCCAATTGGGCATCGTTTAAATGCCACGGCCTACCTGAGCATTGTTTCTGACCATGTCCATCCCTTTATGACCACCATGTACCCATCCTCTGATGGCTACTTCCAGCAGGATAATGCACCATGTCACAAAGGTCGAATCATTTCAAATTGGTTTCTTGAACATGACAATGAGTTCACTGTACTAAACTGGCCCCCACAGTCACCAGATCTCAACCCAATAGAGCATCTTTGGGATGTGGTGGAACGGGAGCTTCGTGCCCTGGATGTGCATCCCACAAATCTCCATCAACTGCAAGATGCTATCCTATCAATATGGGCCAACATTTCTAAAGAATGCTTTCAGCACCTTGTTGAATCAATGTCACGTAGAATTAAGGCAGTTCTGAAGGCGAAAGGGGGTCAAACACAGTATTAGTATGGTGTTCCTAATAATCCTTTAGGTGAGTGTATATATATATATATATATATATATTTGATTACTGAGCAATTCTTGTATATTATACATAGAAAAACAAAAGTTCTGACCATTTTAAGGCAAAAGTTTAATTACTATTATTAAACATACTGCAATCAACTAACTTGTACGGACACATTTATGTTGGAAACATTAAAGAAGGGACGAATACTGGCTCTAAATTGGGATGGAATACACTTTTTAAAATTATTAGGAATTATACTTTTTGGGTTTTGTTTTTGTTTGTTAAGTTGATGTTGAGCAGGAGGGATAGGAGCCTTCCCCCTCACTGTGCTGGGTGTGCATCGCATCATTAAACCTACAGAGAATTACTCATTTCTGGTAGTACACTGCCATCTATTGGTAACTAATATTTTTGCATCAAATGTATAGTACAGTTTAAGAAATTGGTTTAGTAAAATAAAAAAAACTATGTATATAATTTCTATTTGTAATTTTAGGTTTCGATTTAATTGAAAATTACACTAGTCCACAACCCTGCACTGTACAGCGCTAGTGAACAGGAGATACAGGAGGGCAAATAATCGCACACAAATGCAACACATTTTGAACTTATGCGAGTTATGGGACTAGTTTGTTTAATTAGCTACACCATGTCAACATCACAGGAAAACCAATTACAATACGTGAATGTATGTATCCATTCTTAGTTTAATATCAGAGACACATAGTATTTCTCATAATATTTCGGTCAAAATGTTGCTGCTGGGACGCAGACGTCATATCCGCCAAAATGGAAAAGGAAATGTACTCGGTTTTGTTATTCAAACCGAGGACTGTTGCATCATACCTGGCTGATTTTTTAGTTTTGAGTTGGTGCTCAATGGTTTATTTATTAGTACCGTCTGTAGAAAATTGACGTTTTACAGCTGACTCACTTCTTCCAAATAAAGATCCGTAAGCAATGGGTGAGGGAGAGAATGGACAGCGGCAGGCATGCGTCATACGTCATACACATGCGACTAGAGCAGGTATCCTTGATGACAAATACGGAAGCCGTGTTTCACTGCGGTGTTGTACTGCCAATAAATGGAAACGTCCGAGTTAAATATTCTTAAACGAGCCGATTCCGAATTGCACCAAAAGCATTTTAAAGAAGCGGAACATCTGTACACGCAGTTCATCGACTCGTGTGCGCGTAATAAGTAAGAAAGCACTGAGACGAGTCGCTGTATTGTAATAGTTTGGATTGTGTGTAGCTCTAAAGATGATGCACACATGCGGTCTAATGGTGTCATTATTGCTTTAGGAGCGGTCGCGTTGATGAGGTTGCTGTTGCTTTTAACAACCGCGGACAGATCAAGTACCTGAGAGTGGATTTCTACGAAGCAATGGAAGATTACACGTCAGCAATCGAAACAAAGAGACAGTTCGACATTCCATATTACAACAGGGGGCTGATACGCTATAGACTAGGTAGGCGATTGTAAATTTAACGTCGCACCAAGACGTTCACTAAGATGTGCATGGATCTTTTTAACAAGTATAACATTTATAGCATTTACAGCGGTACAGACAAGACTACTGTAGAAATTCACTTGCATATCCTCTATCCAATCACCAATTGATATTGATTCGTCTACAAGTGTATAAATACTGCAATTGAAGGATCTAATGCTACTCATACTTGTGGCCTTTCAGTCAATGCTAGTGTATGACTCAATACAACTGAACACTTTCTCTTTTACAGGGTTTTATGAAGATGCAGAAAAAGACTTCAGGAAAGCACTGGAACTAAACCCTAGTTTTGAAGATGCCAAGCTCAGCTTAAAACAGACTTTAACAGACCAAGAACAAAAGATACAAAGAGGGTATTAAAGCCTAAAATTCCTTGGTCTTGCTAATCCAAGTTTGTTCCACCTGAACATAATCCTATAGAACCACTACAGCCTCCCAGGAACTGATGAGTCAAGTGTCAACTTCAGTACATTACACCAGAAAGCAGAAGGGTATTTTGGAATTGAGCTCTTGCATCATTGCCAAGAACTAAGCAGGAGACCATTTAAAGGCAACTGCATATAAAGAGGCTATATTCCTGGCAATGTGAAGACGAGCATTAAATCAATTTTAAGTTACTCTTGCGTCAATTTAATAGTTGCAGTTAGGTCTTGAACAGCTTGTGTAACCAATATTTAATTACCCATTTGCAATTAGTTGTTTCTGCAGTTGACTGGTTCCTAGCACAGATAAGCTTAAGAGGTTGTATAGTAACCATCCATTTAGGTTGCTAGCCATTGGCAACCACCCATTACATAGACCAGGTCAAGACACATTTGCTTTTCAGCTTGTAGAAAAGCACAACTGACTCCCAAAAACAGACTTTAGATTGCAGGAAACATTTTATTGGATTTAGGTTCAGTACACATTTTGGAACTTAGTCTGCAAAGCAAATGACAACCATGGATTCCTACAACAGCCAGGTCAGACCTGCAGTGGGAAGAGAAGAGACAACTAGTAGAGGTCATGCTTATGCAGAGGACTCAAGCCACATTATAGTACAAGTTATGCCTTACCAGGTTCATAAATGGAGCAGAGTCTCAGGCTTTCAGAAGAATCAGACCAGATGACACATGTGCCCTCTTGTGGTTGTCACTCTCAACACTGCGCCCTGTTTCAGGATGGGAAGTACAGACCATGAATAATTCTTGAATTTTAGAACAGGGTATAGCTTGGAATGAGTTTTTTAGTTCGTTTTAAGAGGTACATGACATTTAAGTTACCTAGCCTTTGTTTATTTGGAATACACTGTCCCTTGCACAGCTTGTCTGATGGACTGTTAGCATCACAGATCACAACATCACAGTGGAAATAGATCTGGAGGGAGACCAGTAGTTTAGAACAGTGAAGCAGAAGCAATTTTGATAAACAGCCAAGGTTGCAGTCATGTTACCTCGCTTTGGAGAGCAGCTGTATCTTTAGTGAATGAGAACATCTTTACTTCAAATCTTTTAAAGTGGGACGGGAACTGCACTCGTTTGTTTGCAGAGACTGGGTGGAAGATGGTCTTGTATGCATCTGCAGAGTTCTCACAGCTAGGGAGCACAAGATACAGGTTAGCAAATGCATTGGGAGCAATGAATTATCCTTAGATATTTGAGTCAGTTACCTGTCTACAATGATGTCCCACTTTGGAAAGTGGTCCCGATTGTCACCAATTGTAGACCAGCAGTTTTCTAGGAACAGTTCTACTTCTGGGTCCTTGCTATAGAGCAGCGCTACCTCAAAATAGAGAGGGGCTCTCAAGAACTTCACAACAGGGTAGTCTGAAGTGTTATAGAAGGTACTGTAGATAGCCTCTGCAAGAGATTTAAGAGCCAGGTCAGACTAGGAAAATGCAGTGTGGCGAGAGGAGGACTGTAAAGTTACCTTACCTAGTGAAAGGTTCATGACAACTTCCAGGTTGCCCATCACAGGTTCAACAACAGGTGCAGGGTTATCATATGAAGTCAGCTGTACCACTTTGGTGTCATTGATCAGATAGTGGCAGGCAACTAGGAATCTGCAGGGGACAAGATCAAGCATGAGAGAGAGAGAGAGAGAGAGAGAGAGACACACACACACACACACACACACACACACACACACACACACCTTACCGATATTGTGGATTGGAGGTGGTCATCAAGACTTCATTTTCATAAGTCATGAGGTTATTGGTAAACTAGAATTAGATTTAGGAAAGGGTACCAGTTAGTTATACATCTCATTGCTTTCAAGTCCTGAATAAAGCACAAAATTTGCCTGCCAGGCCCTCACCTTTCTAGTAGTTCCACAGGTGTTCAGTCTGAACTGAAACATGGCAGAAACTGCATCATTCCATACAGGTTTGCAACTGGGATCCCTCAAAGTTAACAGTTTAGGATCAAGACCAGCTACAGATTCCACACTCACAGCAATGGCTGCCATGGTTCCATTGGAAAAACAGTCTGGGAAGGAGAAGGTTTGTCAGGTCAGTGCACTCTGACTAAGGAATATTAACAGCTACTGGAATTAACTACATACCAATTAGAGGGACAGAGAAGCAACAGGAGAGAGAGAAGTCTGTGTAGACCCAGAACTTCTTAGAATCCAGCAGAGTCATGTCAAGCCGGCTTCTGATCTCTGAAGACTTGATTACCTGCAGGAAGTTTGTGGAAGGTTTTAGTACAGCACCTATGACAGCTGAGGTAAAGCAGTTTAGATTTCATCCAGTAACGGCAACACTTACTTCAAAAACTGTATCAGAGGAGTTGAAGGGTACAGTCATCCAGAGGTGGGTGGTGTTGAACTTAACCACATAATCATCAGCCATAGATGGGGTCAGTTGCCTTTCACCCACAGTTATAATAAAATTCTGGCCTAGGTTTCCAAATTTGATGAGAACATGGAAGGTGGTCAGGTCACAGTAGCCAGTCATGGATGGTGGAACTGCAAGATAATACACAACAGAAGGTGTTCAGAGCTAGTCCTTAGCAATTTGAGGGAAAAAAAAAAAAAAAAAAAAAAAAGTCACTTACTGATGTCTTTCAGGGTAGCTTCAACTGTAGAAGTGGTGTTAAAAGGTGTGTCTTGAGGGATTATGTTGAGGTTATAGGTCACATTCAGGGTGTAGGTTGTGGTATCTGGAGAGGTGATCTACAATAGAGCATTAAACTTAATTAGATCTGAAGTGACTAGCAAAATAAAACTACATTAAATCACATGCAACCTACCTCTTTCAGGACATTAGGGTCAGAGAATGGCACTTGCAGAGAAAACTGTTTTGTGCCATTGGGAAAGGTGTGCTCCTGAACATTATAACCCCTCTGGTTGGCTTCAGACACTGGAATAGTCTCATTACCAAAGGTGATGTTCACAAGCTCCACATCATACAAGAAGGTGCCCAGGGTCACATTGAATACACGATCTGCTGGTACAGTGTCTGGAAGGCAGGAGAGACTATATAAGAAGGTTCACTCCCAGCGAATTCTGGAAGATCCTAAGCAGAAACAAGTTGGTTACTTACTGTTGATGGTAAAAGGTGGTCTGGGCATGAATGGTGTGGCAATGGGATACAAGATTTTGTATTTGGTTTCATCATACACATCATCTTTCCATGTATGCTCCAACATGGGCTCAATTTTGTAAATAATGCCATACACATTGTCCTTCACATAGCTCTACAATGTAGACATGATAAAGATCAGCATGGGATATGGAAGCCCAAAGCATTTCTACTAGATGTACAATAGATCCAGCCAGTACAGTGAACAGACCTTGTAATAGCCACCAGCTGCACCCACTGGGAACTGAACAGTGATAACATCTGGGTTAACATCCACTCTGTAATCTCGTGCTCTGATGGTCTCAGGGTCTAGCTTCTTGCCATCAACTCCCAAGGCAAGGTCAAGGCTCTTGAAGGGCTGGGAGGTTACAAGGGGATCAATGACACGTGGGACAGTCCAAGTGATCATGTCTTCAGTGAAGGAGGTTCCATCTAGATAGAAGGGGGAAGTAGTTAATATCCATTCACATCCAGTGCCTTAATGCATATCCATGGCTCCCTAATGAAACTCACCAGTTGGACATGCAACTGCAGAGTCCACCAGCATGACCATCCACTTCTGCTTATAGAATGTGGTTGCTCTAATTACAGACATTGAGACAGAATTCATCTATTGGGAGGAAAAAAAAAAAAGTTATATACACACACGTTTGGATTGTATGTGGGGGGCACACCTACAATACGAAGCATGTAGAGGTCGACTTTACCATATTTATCTGGCTTTCTGAGGTGTTGTAAGCAGATCGGAGCACAAGTCTTGAGGGTGTTGTGTTTAATCCATAGCCACTTTCTATTGCCTCACTAGCAGTCATGGTCTTCTGCACAGGCAGGTAGAAGACCACTTTCCAGATTCTGTAAGCAGCAGACACAGCCTATAGGGAAGGGGGATGAAATTGAGGGCTGTGCATGGATGCATCAGCAAGTGATCATGCAGTTGGTTACTCCATTACCTCCAGAAATGCTTCAGGCCAGTCATCCTCAGGCTTCTGTTTAATACCAGGAACACTCCTCCTGACAGACACCTAGGAGTGATAATGGCAAGTCAGATTAGTTAGTAAATTTGAGCCAAATCATGCCTTAAATGGCCTAGTTAGGAGAATGAGGAGTCCAGCAAAGAGAAATTTACAGGTCACTGGTTAAAGACTGTTCCCTACCTCCATGTAGTTTCTTTCACAAAGGATTTCTCTTGCTGCCCATGGAGTGTAAGTACAGGCCATGGAGTGGTTGTACACCAATGCGTCAGACATATCCATGTTGGGAGACACTCTGATTCTCACTGTTAAATTGAATGTTTCATCATCCTAGGATGAAGGGAGTGCTTGGTTACCATCAAGCCAAGTTCACACATGGGACTTAACACCAAGTCAGATTTATACCTGGTTTTTAGAATAGCAGTTCAGAACAGAGGCAAAGAATTGGACATTCCCCCAGTCATCATAGGTCAAGCTGAAGCCACACTGTGATGCTACTTCAGGGGTGATGAGAATGGCTTCAGTATCATCTAATGTTCAAGAGGGAAGGACATTAGTGTGAATTAAAGCTTCAGTTAAAGAGATTAATGCTTATAAAATGTTAACTAATGTATGTTACCAAGCTTTTTAAGAACTAAATGGAACATCGATTCAGTTACATTTTAGGTTACTGGCATGTCTCAAATCTACAAGTAATGGAAGTTAGATTTTAAAGAATTAAGTGCATGGAGTCTTATCTACTGGTAAACACTAGATTACTCACTCAAGGCATCGATCTGGAGATAGTGCTTCCAGATCAGAGCTCTGTCCAGTTTAATCGCCATGACATTCTCCAAGCACTCCGATGTCAGGGCGTCTAAACAAACCAGTGCAAAGCCAGTCAATAAGAATCAAGTAATTCAACTGTAGGAGGTTAATAAGGTTAAAGTCACCCACCCGCAATCGTGAGCTGAGTCCGGACTCCAGTCATCATGATCAGGAGCAATCCAAGTCTGCATGATAAATATTCTCAGTTAGAGTACACATACATGTCATAAACCAAACTATCTACAGGCGAAATAATGAACTTACCCAAATTGAAGAAATTGGCCCATCGTGACACGCGATGCAGGGATTGGCTTCGATCCCTAAAATAGCCAAACAGCCACGAAAAGCACAATGCAGACTCCGCCGTAAAAGAAAACGGAAGACCAAGTCAATGGCTGCGCTTGGTTTCTGTGAGTCCTTTCCCGGTTTATAAAGGGTGGAAAGCCTGGGGGTGCCGCCGATAGTCCGCGCCACACTAATTGGAACTCAGCTGTTCATCATTGATCTTACCCCGGTAATTAGGAATCGACCAATTAACGCAATTTGCATAGATTTGCACGAGGAAATTCTCTCTCTCTCTCTCTCTCTCTCTCTCTCTCTCTCTCTCTCTCTCTCTCTCTCTCTCTCTCTCTCTCTCTCTCTCTCTCTCTCTCTCTCTCTCTCTCTCTCTCTCTCTCTCTCTCTCTCTCTCTCTCTCTCTCTCACACACACACACACACACACACACTTCACTTCACCATACGTGATCTTACAAGAAGTAAATCATTAAGTAAATGTGACTAAGGATCATCATCACATATGCTAGACATCTATAGAAAGTTGGGAACATATTTAAAAACATAAGTTGTGAAATCCGAAACACGTCTACAAAACGCACAGCAGTCCTTCATTGGAGAGACTTTGGGTTGAGGGATCTGTCCATGGTCCTGTCCGACCAGCGCTGACAGTCTTCTTCTTCTTCTTCTTCTTCTTCTTCTTCTTCTTCTTCTTATTATTATTATTATTATTATTATTATACTACTACTACAGTGGGTGGGATATGGCTAGACGACTGGGTCAGAGCATCTCCAAAACTGCAGCTCTTGTGGGGTGTTCCCGGTCTGCAGTGGTCAGTACCTATCAAAAGTGCTCCAAGGAAGGAAAAGCGGTGAACCGGCGACAGGGTCATGGGTGGCCAAGGCTCATTGATGCACGTGGGGAGCGAAGGCTGGCCCGTGTGGTCTGATCCAACAGACGAGCTACTGTAGCTCAAATTGCTGAAAAAGTGAATGCTGGTTCTGATAGAAAGGTGTCAGAACACACAGTGCATCGCAGTTTGTTGCGTATGGGGCTGCGTAGCCGCAGACCAGTCAGAGTGCCCATGCTGACCCCTGTCCACTGCCGAAAGCGCCTACAATGGGCACGTGAGCATCAGAACTGGACCACGGAGCAATGGAAGAAGGTGGCCTGGTCTCATGAATCACGAGTTCAAGGTGTTGACTTGGCCTCCAAATTCCCCAGATCTCAATCCACTCGAGCATCTGTGGGATGTGCTGGACAAACAAGTCCGATCCATGGAGGCCCCACCTCGCAACTTACAGGACTTAAAGGATCTGCTGCTAACGTCTTGGTGCCAGATACCACAGCACACCTTCAGAGGTCTAGTGGAGTCCAGGCCTCGATGGGTCAGGGCTGTTTTGGCGGCAAAAGGGGGACCTACACAATATTAGGCAGGTGGTCATAATGTTATGGCTGATCGGTGTATACCTGCAAGCCTAGGAGAGCTTGGAGTGACCTCTGATAGACGTCTGTCAGATGGAGGAGGATGGTGTGACGTTATTGAAGGCGTGTGTATGTATTGTACCCATTGCACTTAAAGAAAAAAGGCAACACTTCTACCTTTATCATTGAGAGAGAGAGAGAGAGAGAGAGAGAGAGAGAGAGAGAGAGAGAGAGAGAGAGAATTGCTTTTATATTTTATCTTGACAACCACAGGTTGAGCAAAAGTGACTGAAGTGATTGTCAAAAGGTCTTTCTAGATGTTACAACTCTTGGACCCTTCAGTAATTTCATACTGACCACATTACTTCAAGGTCATGGGTTCAAAAGGGGAGACAATAGGTTAATAAGCTGTAGAGTTAAAACTATATAACCATAATATACTTGAATACGCTCTCACACAAATAAATAAAATAACGAAACAACCGAAGTAATGAGTGAATTATTAAATACAAATTAGACCAAATTCAAAGACCAATTCAATGCCAAATCAACACATTATAAGAAATGCTTTACCTGTAAACCCCGGTACTATGATCAGACGCGAAGGAGACGCTAGAGGGCGCTAAAACATTTCCTGGAGTTTTCATTGTATTGGTGTAGAATTGTATCCATTCACCTGCTGATTCCTGTACCAAATGTACAATGATTGCTTACAAAGTGCCAATAAAGTGGTCGTTATATCTTTGTACGCTTTGGAGGTGTAAATCATCTTCCAGAAACTGGATTGCAAGACATAAAGACAGGTCTCTTTTTTAATATCTACTGTAACACTTTTTCATTTCTGTCCCACCCGCTTCACCATAGCCATGATAAAGCGAGACGAAAAGTGACAAGATTCCCAACCCTCACTGTGTGCACTGCGCATGCGCTAAATCACACGCCTCAGAATTCCCACGTTCTTCACTTTAGTTTGTTGCTTCCAGTTTTATGACGCGCCGGGTAGTTTCCCTAAGTGCTTAAGGAAACACGGAGGCGCATTTGATCTCTTCCACTATTCATTCACCCCCCCCCTCCCAGCCTAAAGCCTCGTTTATCCAATGAGACCACAATGCCCCCATGCAAAAGCCACAGGAGGGCATGCATTTAAACCAATGGCCACGGACGGCTGACGTGAGGACCCAGCCTCTCCGGGCAGCCGGGCAGCCCTCGGCTCCTGCAGCGCCTCCAGTCCGACAGCTCCCTGCGCAGCCGGGCGGTGGACACGGGATGGCACCTGTCGGGGACTGAAGTGCCCAGGGTTTCAAGATGGGACGGCTTTCACAGAGTTTATTTCTGCAAGGAGGGACTCCTAAAACAGGTATACGAATGCACATGCTTACATTTGTAGATGTTGCAGATGATGCGACTACATTTGACTTCCAAGAGAAAATCGTTGAGCTGATTGGAAGTATGCGTCGCGTTTGAAATGTTTAGGTTTCTGGACACCTGCAGTCATTGCCAACCTGAAAAGCTTAGATTATGATGTGTATTGTTTTTTGTTATATGCATGACCCTTTTTAGGTCTTTTCAGTCTTCTGCTGAGCATTACATGTTCTGATGAAAACGGTGGTTGTGAAAATAGCGCTGCGCAAGTTGGCTCTAACTAAACGCCGACAGAGGGAAAGTTATTGTTGGTCCTATTGTTAGAAATGGGAAAATATTTCTTACACTTTTCCCGCGACACGTGATATGTTTTTAATGAAGAGGGGTCATTTTTGCTCGTTAATTATCAGGCAGACGATAAAAACTGTACAAAAATGCTTAACAAATTCCAAATTCTGTACGTTTTATTATTGAACCTATTTTTGCCTTGGCCACGATTTAATAAAAACTTAATAAAGAAGTTTCTTACAGAGAAAACACTGTATCAACGTTTTCTTGTCATCCTTATACTCTGAAAGTAAAGAGATATACTTTATGTTTCACAATTAAGTAATCAGACGAAATATATCAAGATAAAACAATTAAGACCTTTATTCATTGATTGGATTTATTTCATTTTTGGTTGTTTTGGAATGGTATATAAAATGTGTGTTTGTGTGTGTGTGCGAGAATTCAATATGTGAAATATTTGTTATCATTTGTTTAATATACATGTCTTCATTGATCATAACAATGACAGTAATTAAATAAGGAGAATAGAGAATGGTATATATGTGTGTATGTGTGCATAGGTGAATAGCCATTTAAATTACAATATTTATTAATCAATAATAGTTTAAGGTTTTCCACATATGAGCAGTGCTTCACCATAGACATCTCCAGCAATTACTTTTTATATTCAATATTTAAATCTTGGCTAGGTACTGCCATCTCTGCTGGGGAGCTTGGAGTGAATTAGAGCAGGAGATAGTGATTGAGTGTGTGTGTGTGTGTGTGTGTGTGTGTGTGAGAGAGAGAGAGAGAGAGAGAGAGAGAGAGAGAGAAAGAGAGAGAGAGACATGCTGTGTTACACAATAATGCCACAGAAAAAGAGCATACTTATGTTTTGATTAAAGCAATATGAATCTCATAGGTGATGGAGCCTTAACCTGATTTGACCCTTGCCAGCTGACAACAGCCCCCTGTATGTGTCGGGTTCAAAATGGTTTATGGACAGATCCTGCAAAGATGTGGGACAGAGGAGGAACTGGTGAACCTGAATGTTGGTGGATTTAAGCAAAAGGTCAACCAAAGCACCCTGATGAGGTTTCCTCACACCAGGCTGGGCAAGTTGCTATCCTGCAAGTCCGAGGAGGCAATTCTGGAACTGTGTGATGACTACAGCGTGGCTGAGAAGGAGTATTACTTTGACAGGAACCCCTGCTTTTTCCGATATGTTTTAAACTTTTACTACACTGGGAAGCTTCACCTGATGGAGGAGCTTTGTGTGTTTTCCTTTTGTCAAGAGATTGAATACTGGGGGATCAACGACCTGTCCTTGGATTCTTGTTGTAGTACTAAATACCACGAGCAAAAGGAATATGAAGGGGATAGAGACTGGGACCAAAAGAGTGAAGAGCAGCAGAGTTTTGATTCTTCCTTTGAGGAGCTGTCTGTCATGGATAATGACATTGAGAAATTTGAAGGCACATGGTGTTCTGAAATCAGGAAAAATGTTTGGCTCAGACTTGAAAACCCAGGATACTCTTTTTCTGCTAAGTTGATAGCAATCGCCTCCTTAAGCATTGTCCTCACTTCCATCGTAGCCATGTGCATCCACAGCATGCCAGAATTCCAGGTCTTTGATGCCAATGAAAAAGAAATCGAAGACCCTGTTTTAGCCGTGTTTGAGATTGTTTGTATTGTGTGGTTTTCCATAGAGATCATTATCAGGCTCTTTGTGACCCCTTCCCTGAAAAAGTTTTTGGGCAACCCCTTGAACATCATTGACTTTGTGTCGATCATTCCCTTTTACGCCACCTTGGCCATCGATAACGTTGACGAGGAGAGCGAGAACCTGGAGAATGTGGGGAAGGTGGTGCAGATCCTGCGGCTTATGAGGATATTCCGGATCCTTAAGCTCGCCAGGCATTCTGTCGGACTGCGTTCTTTAGGTGCTACCTTAAGGCACAGCTACCACGAGGTAGGACTGCTCCTTCTGTTCCTATCCGTTGGGATATCCATATTTTCAGTGCTTGTGTATTCTGTTGAGAGGGAGGAAGAAGAATCAGAGCTGCAGACCATCCCTATTGGCTGGTGGTGGGCTACAATCACCATGACCACTGTGGGGTATGGTGACACATATCCAGTAACTTTACCAGGAAAGCTAATTGGCACTTTATGCATTATCTGTGGATTACTGGTGGTTGCCTTGCCAATTAGCATCATTTTTAATAAGTTTTCTAAATACTATCAAAGGCAAAAGGTTATGGATGTGGAGCGGTGCAAAACAGAAATGAGGAATCCAGATCCCGATCTTCCATACTTTAATGTAAGGGACTTGTATGCCCAAAAGATGCATTCGTTTCTTGCTAGTGTTTCCTCGAGAAGCAGTGTAGTCAGTGACCAAGATGATACAGATGCTTCCAGCATTCAAGAGATCGAAACTGTTTGTATTACAGCCACACAGGAGAATGGTGCAGCAAAATAATGTGGGGCAGCAAATAATGTGGTGCAGCAAAATACTTAACTTTGGGCTCCAACAGCAACTTTCTTTATTCAAGCACTTTACAGTTCTCAGGGGCTTAGTTATTGGTCAGTATCTAGTTATATCACTTGCTGATATTATCAATAACACTGCACATGCCTAGTGAGTTTATTTATTATGCATTAATTATTGACTGCAATCTAGTAATTTTCAGCTTAGAACTTTCATCAAGGTTTCTTTTGTGTGTATATCCAATGTTAAAGAAAAATCAATTTCACATTACAGAGAATGGATTATTTATTTAATGAAAATGGTTAAATATTTATATACTGCCTGGAATAAAACTATGATATACTTTATGATATAGAAAACAAAAGATGAATAAAAAAAGGAAACTGAAATGATAAAATGGCATGTTAGAGCATTTTTCACACACTTCAACTTTTGAAAAGATGAATGCATGCATGATGTAATTGAGAGGCCACGGTGTGGAAATATTGATTGAATAAACTATGATATACAACAGCAGTTAATCGTGCCTCTTTATTATGAAATCAATGACCTGAATGAGTGACATACTATATATATATAATATTTGTTATATTCAATCCTTTGCTCATTTGCTAATGTATTAAAGAAATAACTGCAAAATTAAAGATTTTAGTTATTGTTAAGTTAAAAATCTGGCATGTATTTCTAGTGTCATAGTGGGTGTTATGAAGGCTCAAAAAAGAATGAGAGTTTGGAAGCACTCAGGACTGAGATGAGTCTTTACTATTGTGTTCTTTAAAATAACATAAAAGTTATTAATTCTGTTTTTGTGTACGAGCAAGAATTAAAGGGCCTTTACTTCTTAAACATAAACAAAGGTAAAACTAAATATATTTCTTATTATTTAAGATATTTTGAGTAACTCATGTTAACTTTACATTCTGTTGTATTGTCTGTTGACAGTTGTAGATTGTCCAGTATGGTACATTAAATAGTAAATGAGGCTAGTGCATTTTAATTTCAAACAGTCAATCATGTTGTCAAGTAAAAGAAGAAAAACGAATCCAAACAATGGGTGTGCGCCTTTGTGTGCGTTTAACAGACACATTTTAACCTCTGGGACTATATCCATCCTTCAAACTAAGCTTGTGAAGATTAGTCTTGATAGGTGGAAAAAGGCTGCCGGACCACAGAAGTAAGAACTCCATACCTAACACACACCATTATATACAATGTAGAATACATGCAATGAAAGGAAATTAAATTAGGTTTTGGAAGGGATCCTTCATATAAAACATGATGCTATATGCATCATAATCATAATTATTAGCATCAGCAGCCTATGATCTATTTATCTCTCTATCTCTCTATCTATATTATACAGCTCCAGAGCAACAATTCTAGTGATGAAGTCTTATTATCTCTGCCTAAAACATTTCTTTCAACAGCAAATTCTGGAATGTATGTTAGCTCAATATAGTGGGTTTTTAGCATTGCATTTCAAAACAAAAAAGTTATAATCCACTTGATCAAAATAATATTAAACATCAGTGTTATACCTCCTAGTTACCTATAGCTAGATTTGTGTTGTCTTATCCTCATTCTTTGGGAATATAATTGCTCCACCTATCTTAATGCTAGTGTATTCTTATAAGAACGTTTTCCTACTACTGAAGTATTTTATTTTTGTGCAATTGCAGTATTTTGCAATTATTATTATTTTATTATTATTTTTATTTCTTGGCAGACGCCCTTATCCAGGGCGACTTACAACATAAGTGCAAAAATACAGAGAAGTACAAGGCATCAATCATTACAAATTCAATTGAACTAAAACACAGCAATTCAAAATAATACATTTTACAAATTCCAATTTACTAATTTACAGTAAGAGACTTCCTACATCCTGGACGGTGAAAGCTAAGTTCTGTCAAGATGTAGGGTCACAGTCAAGGGCTACGGGAAAGGGAGCAAGGAGGAAAACAATCAAGAACGCGAGGAGCATAATAAAAACTGTGAAGTGCTATCTAGCAGGGATAGAGGACAAATATTACAAGTGCTGTCCGAAAAGATGTGTCTTGAGTAAGCGCTGGAATGAGGTCAAGGACTCTGCCGTTTTGACTTCGGTGGGCAGGTCGTTCCACCATTTAGGGGCCAGGGATGAGAAGGAGCAGCTCTGGAGGAAGGAGAGTGGAGAGGAGGCAGAGTTAGCCTTCTGGCACTGGAGGAGCGCAGTGGTCTGGAGGGGATGTATGGAGAGACAAGGGACTGAAGGTAACTTGGTGCAGTGTGGTTGAGACAGCGAGGGTCAATGTCTTGAACTGAATGTGTGCCGCTATCGGGAGCCAGTGGAGGGAGCGGAGCAGTGGAGTAGCGTGTGCGAGTCGTGACAGAGAGAATACCAGATGAGCCGCAGAGTTCTGGATGAACTGGAGCGGCGGGTAGTAGATGCAGGCAGGCTGGCCAGGAGGGAGTTGCAGCAGTCCAGGCGGGAGAGGACCAGTGACTGGACAAGCAGCTGAGTCGAGTAGTTGGTCAGGAAGGGACAGCATAGCAAATAGCAGACAAGCAGGAAGAGATGCGAGAGGGGATGAGAGGGTCAGAAGAGGAAAGAGAGGAAGATCTGGGCATCATCAGCATAGAAGTGGTAGGAGAAACCATGGGAATCTATGAGGGGGCCCAGGGAGCGATGCATTATGTGTTTAACACTAGATTATTCCTTCTTCCTAAAGCAAATCCTCTATCTAGCATTGAGTTTTTTATCTGGGTATAGTGAGGGGGTTGAAGTTTTAATTTGTTCAGGGAGCAGGTGTAAAGCTCTGTGTTCCAAGTCCTGCAGAGCGATCATTTCTTCTAGTTGCACGTCTAGCTATATTCATGATTACCTAGATAGCCATGTTATTTAAATGACAGTAAAACTATAACTCTTTCTCTCCTTTCTTCAAACTGTCTCCAAGATACTACATGTTGAATTAAGTGCTCATTTCAATTAACAAATGCATACAATTGTCAAAAAGGAAGTAATGAAAGGGGAACTAGTGCAGTCCCTAAAATTATTGGTTTATGTGTACTTGTGTGTTAGTAGGAGTGTTGTAAGTAAAGTATCTGTGATTTTTGTGTTGAGAACTCTTCAGTGTTTCAGGATGTTATGTTTCCACACTTACCGCATTAAATAAATAATAGTCTTCTTTGCTATATTTTAATTCATTTAATTAAATTGACACATCATTGTGTGTTTATTGCAGGGCAATGGGACTGAATTTGGCAACAGGTTTATAATGTAAAATGTTAATATTTTTCTGTTCAAAGGCCACTTTTAAATCCCGTCCCATTTCAAAGTGTCCCAGTGAACAGAGTCATACGGTCACACTGCCACTGAATCTAATTGACACCTGTGCTGCTGCAGGAGAAACAAACCCAGGCCTCTTGTCGATTTAGTCTTTTTCTGCTATCCGGTTATTGTTGAAGCGCCACATCCTGAAACACAGAAGAGCTCTCCTTTGGGGTATTTACATTGGCCATGATTGTGATGAAGGGTACACTTTGAAGTTTAAAAAGATACTTTACTTATATACTACTACTAACACATGAGTACATATAAACCAATCTGTTTAGGGACTGCAATAGTTCCCTTATCAATCAGTGAATTCTGAGAAGCTTAAGTTGCAGTTTAAACCAAATGACCTTGTTGTCCTTGAGGACTAGATTTTGACACATTCCCAGAAGCTTTCCTCCTTGGAGGCTGGTCTGGTGTGCTGTCGGGTATGGAGTAGAGTGGAAGAGTGCTCAGAGGGAGCCATGTATTTTGTACACCTTGGAGACTTGCAGAATGCAGGCAGGCAGGAATACAGTGGGACTGGAGAACAGCGTTTCATATTCTGGCCACTGTAACTGCTGATGAAGATGTGCTTTACATCTGATTTCCATCTTATGGAGGGAAGTGGGGGTAGAGACCTGACTCTTAATCGACAAAATGCAAAGAAATAACAAACGCCTGTATGCTTTTCCAGAATAATACTATCCTTTAAAAATACCAATTAAACCTCTAGTGAAACAATATTTGTGTGTGCACTACAATCGTAGGGCAAAATAGAATCCAGTTCTAATTCTAGGAAAATGAAACACAGGGCATGACACTGGCAGCTTTTATGATTCTCACATAATATCTGATTTAGTGGAAACTCAGCAGGTTTGTTTAGCACAGGGATAAACCTATTTTGGGCCAGAACCACAGTAGACTGTTTCCTCTGAATGAGAGTTCAGTGTTACAGGAATAAATACACTAGCGGTATTCTGCTAAAAGCATTTGTATTGCTTGAGTGAAGTATACCAGATCACCCATTCTTGTGGTATTTTAATGTGATTGACTGAGCAATTGAGAAGGCACCATTACTATGCGCGAACTACTGCTGGCAAGTGGAGGGGTGTGGTATATTATATTAATTAATTATTGTATTTATTCATGAAATGAATCTTCATTTATTCATTATCCAGGGCAACTTACAAAATGGTGTATCTGCTGGAGTAGCACATTGACACTGAGAAAGGAACAGAATTACCAGGCCAGCTAGGCAGTGTATAAACACACCAAAACCAGTTGCTTCATAAAATGTATATGGTTATATGGCCACACTCAATAATTATGAGAACCAATTATCAATTCATTGATGTATGAATACCACAGGAATAACACATGAATACCCTATGCACATCATCTGCCTTCTGCTGTTAATCACATGTATACAAGGTTAGGGTCAGGGTTAGTGATAAGGTTATAGATTAGGTTTGGGGTTCAAGTTTATAAATGTCATCCTGGTCTGGACTCGGTGGAAGTGCATATATAGATACAAACACACGCACACACATACACATACACAGTACTGAAAGTTAACATCATGAACAGCACAATTGTATGAACGACGCGACCTGCCCTGCTTGTGACACCTGGGATCCAATCGCCTCATCACCGATCAGTCCTGTGACGTCGCGCACCTGCGATGCAGAAACTACACCTATTGTTGGAAACTATAGGGACTTTGAATTTTACCAAAAAAACATGAACGCGACTTCATAAAACATACAGTGTACGTGCGTTCATCTGATCATCAACAATTAGCTTATTTCAACTGTCAAATCGTTATTGAAGTCCTTTTGGTGCGGCGACCTGCATCCACGCACTGAATTCACACGGCAACGTGGGGTCCGAAGCAACCGAGACAGTTTTCGGTTTCAGTCGATTTGGGGGCAGTAAGGTAGGTGGTAAGTATTTGTTTTTTGATATTTGTGTTGCACTTTTGTATTTTTGGGAACACTGGGGAAGACAGTTTGAACACCTCAGTGATATGGACAGTCAAGTCAATTGTTCAGATGGATGCTGTGAAAGCTAACTGAAAATGATTAATATTTTATTGCAATTTTAAACTTTCATAACTGATGTGCTCATACATATAAGGGAGCGAGAAAAGTAGCCTTGACACAAGCGGCTCCTCTGTAAATAGTCTGTTTCGGGTTTGTGCCCAAACATTACACAATGTCATTGATTTTATGTCAGACGTCCACTTTTTGACTTAAGGGATAAACCCATTGACTCTTCTTTTCAATTGTCTGTGTCAGAAATCCACTACCCCCCCAGCTGTTCATAGCCAATAGGGGAACACTTAGGGCTTAGTATGTGTTTAGTAACCTCAGCAAACACCCTCTTGAGATAGACATCTCAATTGAACCACCGGTGAGGCAACCTAATCGAAAAGCTTATGCCATTTAAAAGCTGTGTGGAGACTTTCTAATAATAGTGAAAATATCTGCTTTCTGACTATAAATCACTTGTAATTGCACATAGAAGGCTTATTTGTGTAATTTTCAAGTCAAGATTTGTGTTCTGTTTTGTATGAGAGCTCTTCATTAAACCACATGCATTTTCTTTAGGCTTGTTCAAAAAGTTTAAATTACAGGTACTGGGTCACTCCAGTTGACAACCAAAGTGAAGTAGCAACCAACCACTCCATGTCTTAACTCAGCTAGAACAACTGGAGTCTTCACGGTCTTTTCATAGCTGACTTGACGTCCAACAAAACCAGTCCAGAAGAGAATTGCCGAATAAGAATAGTTTAATGAAGAATATGTATTAAACTAAATGAATCTGTACTGAACTGTTTCAAATGAAGGGTGTGAATATTTTCAATTACAGCTGTGTCTCCCACTCTTGGATCAATTTAGAAAATATTATTCACTCAGTACTATGATCTATAAAATCAGTACTCAGTTGTGTCTGTAGTAAAGTGCAATCCATTACCCATATCATCGAGGCGATGGGCTTTTGCAGTAAGTACTAATGAAAAACGCCAGAGCACTCTGGTTGTTACAGAATGGATCTGGAGGCTCAGATATTATAATCTGCCTTTCAGTTACTGTTCATTGTACTTCTGTTTTTTTGTTTAACACTTATTTGTGCACCGACTAAGTTTCTCTCAACAAAAGGTACTGTGTCCTATTTACAGTTGTTGTCTGTAATCTGCTGTTTTAATTTTTTATTGAAATGCAAACGCAAATGTGACAAAGTAAAACGTATAAAGTAAACTTGTAAATAAGGTGTCAGTAAAGTAAATCTGAGGTTTACTCTTTTTTGCAGTCATGTAAAAATGGGACTGTAGGGATCATCAGACAGAGGGTGGTTCAGTGTCATCAACATTTATGTCTATGATGACTTTTATGCATGAAAAGCCACAGTACACACCTGCATGAAACAACTATTATTACTATCCTTGGTGCACAGTTTTCACAATACAGTTATTTTAATAGGCCAACATACATTGTGAACATCCTGTATACGTGTGTGTTCATGGAAATAAGATGAACTTGTAAAGTTTCCAAACGACAAGACCAGTAAGGTAAATGAACTTGATCCAATATTAAATATAGCATATTCATCATAAACCTCAGACTTTTGCTGAATCAATAAGCTGATGTTTCAAAGTGCTGATGAATGCATTTGGCAGCTCCATTTTCTAGACCACTGATATTTTATTAATACAGCTCTGTGTGTCTTGACAACATTCAGCATAGCAGTAAGCAAAATAGATACATTTATGAATGTCCAGTCAGTTGGCTTCATGCTAATGAAAGCCACTCTAAATTCATTAATATGTAGATAGGCCTTTCTTGCCAACAACAGTGATAAATTCCACCAGTACATTTTTGTCAGGGCGCTTTTAAATAGATATGGAGCACTAATTTTCTGAACCTCTCACTCTTACCCACTGATGCAGGCAATGCAACAATCAATTAGTGAAAAGTTCAAAAGATCTGTCAGTTGTATTTCATTGTTTTAATAGTTAATAATGCCTGGAGAGACAGATATTTATTTATGCTTCCATTTTGAAAAGTAGGAATCAAAATGTACTTGTAGCAATCGTAATATGATACCATGGAGACTTTCTAAAAGTTCTGTAGTAGGGTTGGGCAGTATACAGGTTTTATTCTGCATCGGTCTGCCCAGGCTTTTGGCACAGCCTGTAGAATTGAAGTGTTGTGCGTACTTATTATTATTTTGCTAAAATAACTCCTGAATTACAGTGTATTCTTTATCTGAATGTGGTGTGATGAGGACAGACCTTACAATCACACCCACTTCACCACAAGACAAATCCCATGATGCTCTTCCAAGTCTTGGGTATTGACGTCACTGTAACAGGTACACAATGAGTCTAACATCCATAGAGCAGCCTTATTGTGTTCTGCAAACTATAGCTGAAAATTGAGATAAGATTTCAAATTATTCAATGTCACACCTGCTGGATGGCGTGAGACTGTAATCAGACTGCACCATCCTTGCTTTCACTTTGTTCCACTGTGAGAAACTTGTTTTGTAAATGAATTTGCAAGGCGCCAGTTTATTTTGAAGTGTTTATCAAGAGCAACTGTAACCTGTTGTGTAATTTATAATGGGCATTGGAATAAGTCAACATTGAGAATAATATCAGATTTTGGGGGATGAGGCTAAAAGCAGAAGAAAATGATGCAGAGAGTTGTTATACTTAAAAAAACAAATTCCACTGTTACAGTCTGCCTGAAGACACCAGTGTCAGTAACACAATTTTATCCATTATATAGAAGTAATAGACACTTAAAAAAAGGGTGTATTTGCCACTTCCAGTAAATTTAAATTAATGTATTTAAATCAAGCAAGTACAAAACGCACATTATACCTATGTGCATTGAATGATGGAAATCAAAAAGGCTTTCCATCCCCATTAAAATACATAGGCCATTTGTGATCACCATACGTATTCATGAGCATAAAACAAATTCATTTTCAGAAAATGTAATTAAAGTTATCTTTCAGTTTCGAAACAGTAATCATTATTATTATTTTGTACTATTGTTTAAGGTAACCTTGTCATAGTTTGTGGTCCTGAGTCCCTGGACTGGAAGCTGGCGGCTGCATTTCCTGGGTTTCGACAAACATCTGTTGAAGACGGATAGGTAAGTAAAGTAGGTAAGTCCCCACCCCTCCTGCAGAACAACCAGAATCGGTGATTGACCTTGGATCAAATCAATTGAGACACGGCTACAGGGGTCCAATAAGCCAACATGCTGGGCTCTATTTTAGCATCGCTGCGGCCTGGTCACCTTCCACCCGAAAACACTGTACCCGAGAACCCGGTTTTGGGTTTGTGCTGTGTGTACGCACTTGTAGATTTTAGTAGGGATCTACCAGTGTCTTTTGTAGGCTTTGGATCGTGTGTGTGCATGTGTGTTGCACGATATTGTTGTCCATACTTCTCTGCTTTAGTTGCCACCTGTGTGCCGAGGCCTCAGAGCACCGGTCAGCCTACCTTTCCATGGCGTGTGTAGACAGGTGGAGTCTCTCCCTGCTCCTTATGTCATGATGCCAATGGCGTTCCTTCGCAGTGGTGTTCGCTGTTCATTATGTCCTGTTGTGGGTGTCTCTGCCAATGTGTCCTCTATTGTGACAAAGTGGGTAGACACCCTGAAGAAACGGTTCCCCATATTTTGGGGTCGCTCCTTCAGCCTTATATGTGTAGGTAAAGTGGGCATTTCTCCTGTGTGCAGTCAGTCAGATAAACACCCTCTTTGCTTGCACATATATGGCCGAATTTCAGATAACCGAGGTTGCGTCCACAACCCAAAGTTATCTTTACATTTTTGGTAACAGTTCCCTAGAGGGTGTTGGGAGACCAGAGTCTACCAGAGTTGTAACCAAGTCACTAAAACTGGGACTCGAGTCGAGTCTAGTCCTTTAGGAGTAAAGACTCGAGTCGAGTCACTGAATTTGTTGAGTCAAGTCAAGTCGAGTCACCTATCTGGCTTGAGTCATTTTGAGTCATTAGTTATGACTGTTCAAGTCATCTGATTTATTTTATTACAGGAGATCAAATAACTATACCTACAAATATCTGTGCTCAATTGTGTTGGATGTACAGTAATGAACATTACCCTATAATTGTTTCAGAAGACATGAAAGGAAATTTTGAGGGATTTAATTTCATATGGTGACAAAAAGCTGAGGCCAAGAGAAAAATAAAATAACAGGGTTGTAATGTACATGTAGATGTAATTAATATAGAATGCATGTTTTCATTTTTCTTTCAGATTTCTTCCCCATTATTATTATTATTATTTTTTTACAAGACTGTCAGCATGTGTGTGCATGTGTGTCTGTTACTGTGCATGTGTATCAGTATGTGTGTCTGTTATTATTATTCATATTATTCATAGTCATATGGTAGAGACCCTGATCCAGGGTGACTTACAGGATACAAGATCAATACAAAAGTGCTAAAATATAGTAAACTATTACAAATTAAAAACAATACAATTACAGAAGTGCAGGTAAATATACAGTTAATATAAAACAAGTAGTTACATCCTAGTTTACTAACTAACAAATGCAGACAAGAAGCACTGAATATGCGCTAATATGTGTGTGTATCAGTGTGTGTGTGTGTCTGTTAATATGTGTGTTTATCAGTATTTATGTGTGTGTGTATCAGTATGTGTGTTTGTATCAGTATGTGTGTGCACGGGCGTACATTTGGTTTCAGAATTGGAGGGGATGCATTTTGAGTCCGCGGGTTGTGTGGGGGGTGAAAATCTTGTCAGCCTTCATGTCGGGGGGCAGGGGGGTGCATGTAGAGAAGGGGCCTTTTTGTTTTTTAATTTATTTTTATCATAAAGACAATGACTCAAGTCAGATGGAGACTTTTGTGTTTTGACTCAAGTTGAGTCGTGTATTTTGGGCAGTCGAGTCTTTTCTTGCAGGGACTCAAGTCTGACTCGAGTGAAGTCACTGCTGTCAACTGCATCTGCAACCCATTGTTTTGGTTTTCGAGTAACATATAAGTAAACTTAACAATTCACAGTATGTTATTTTTGGCCTTTTTCTAAAGTTTATGTATAATTGTATTATGGAGAGCCACAGCGTCTTCTGGATTTTATTGAGCATAATTAATCAAAATTACCATATGTTCGAAGGTATTCAGTAATTGATGATTAGAGTGAACTACAAAACCTGCAGGATTGTCTCCCTGCTGGAACAGAATTCGTCACAATGGTTATCTTTATATATTACTGTAAGACTGTACTAAATGTATGCATGCATATTTTTCCATATCCTTACATGATTCAAAGCAAAAGTCATAACTGTAAGTTCCTTTTACATACACTTAAAATGAAAAATTATTGTGATTACAATAAAACATAGCTGACTGTCTCCACTTCAATGAAAATAAATTGGAATTCCTCCAGATCTGACATTTAGCATTCAAGGCACAAAGTGCTTGCCACTTGAGCGATGGCACTCAGAAATGGATCATAAAGTACAAGGACAGCTTTCCAAATTGCTTTTGAAATTAATCTGAAACAATTAGCTTTTTCTTGGAATAATACAACACCAGATGACATAACTACGAGATGTTTTTTTTTTTTTTTTTATCTATCAAGATGGCTTTTAATATATGTTTTGAGTATCAGTCCTCCAAAAACAAAAAAGCTTTGCAGCTGCACAAATGTTAGCATTTTCTTTCTGGATCCTTGAAAAAAAAAAAAAGATTGCTTATGATTACACTGGCTTGAGTTCAAAGCCTAAATGAACTGTGTGATATGTTGTGTTATATCTTCACCAGCATGTGCTTTGTGTTTTTAGAAAGATGTCAGCTTTGTTTGTATCATTCTAATACTGAATGTAATATGAAGCATAGAGCAGCATCTGCAGTAATAATTTGCACAGTATGCACATGTTACATATTCAACTTTGACAAAATCTGGGCTATTTACTTCTCTGATTACATTAGCAAATGCACAAACAAGTGCAGAGCATCTTGATCTGTTCTTACTGTAAAACTGATAGAGAAATTGGGTCACTGTAGCTTTAATATATATTTTTAACAATTCTGTGTCAGGAACATATTATCAATGTGTCATGTTAAATAAACCAAAATCATTTCGAGTGGAAGGTGGGGGAATGCAAGACAAATGTAAGGCACTAATCTCTTTTCTCACTATATAGAAGTTGTTTGAAGTGTTTCAGTATGATGAATTAATTTTCTCATCTTGACTCAGAGTGAAGGGACTGTTACTGAGTTCTGCTATATAAGCCTTCATTTTTTATTTATTTTTTATAAGCAGAAAAATATATTCAGTGATTGGAACACAATGCACTTTCTCTAAGCACAGACTTGCTGAACTATCGATCTAGTCTGGATGAAATTGATCCTCTATCTTTTATTTATAGAAGAAATAACCCCTCATGATTTGTATTTCTTTCATTCCTTTTTCTTTAAACATTCAAATATTAAATCAATACAATATAAGAACAATGCATTCCTCACAACACAGACACATAATTTTGTTTAGCATATGTGTACGTGTATATATTGTGACAAGTAGGACAGGTGTGTTCTGGGATGTAGGTTGAATGCCGCAAGTGGGGAAGGAAACTCTTGTAGTCGTTGTCCGTGAGCAGGGGTAGTGAGCTGTAATCAGGTTCAGTAGCCAGTCCAATGTGAAGTACACAATTTTTAATGTGGTGCAAAGCAACATATGATCAAATTATAGCTGTCCTTAAACTACATTTGAAACAGCACAGTGGGAATGTATACAAGGTTCAGTTACATGAAGGCACAACTACTCAGATGACCTGTGGCTTATCACAGTTATACTACCCTGCCATGTTGAATGTCTTACAGCATTTAGAGCAATACAGTAGAAGAGAAATAATACATTCATATTATTTACCAAAATGGGACAAATGAAATGAAATTGAAGCCCTGCTTTGCACAGAAAGATTGTCTTCCCTCCGCCTTTGCTCTGTGTATGCTGGCTGCACTTGCAGGACTATCATAAAACTAGCAGATCTTACATACAAGTTTTACTATATTCTGCATTATGCAAGTCCTGCAAGTCCTAAATTTCTGCAAGGACACGCTTAATGAATCAACCCCTGAAAGGGAACCTGCAGACTCTGGGGTTCCAGTACAGTCTTCATGGGCAGTTCTTCATTGAAGTCGGTTTCCTTTACCCCAACAGAAGCCCATTTTGGCCCAGTGGGAAGAGCTCAGTTTTAGTGAGTGTACCTACAAGCTCCTAGCAGGGCCCTAAAAATATTGTAATACATCACTACGTGTTGCTTCAGCCTATTGTTCACATAGTGACAAGTTTTTAAACCTGTGATTCACTTTCAGTATGGAAGCTTGCTTTTGTGCAGGTTCTGTGTCCTCAAGGCTGCTGTATGTTGACGTCATTCACAGCGGACAGATAAAAGTCTGTCTGTGCATGATGAGGTAATGGAGGCTCTTGCAGCGGGTGTTCTCTGGTGCTGAACAGAGAGCAGCGTGGAGGACACATTTATCACTGGGGCAGTGACTTTTTTTGTATCTTCAATATATTGTTTGAATGTGGCTACTAAAGGCTAAATGAGAACCTAGTCATTAATGTCGGGCTGTAGATTACGGCACAGCATTACTTGTGATTTAATGAATGAATACTGTATATGATTAAAGGACAGCTCTCACAGATTAATTAGTGGGGGTGGTCAGACCCTTTAAGCATCAATGTACATCTTTATTACCAGATATACCCTTCATGTCAACAGGCATGTCTCAAGAGCCAAAGGAACCTATTAAAAATGTGTTCATTGCAAGATGTGATTTTCAGCCCTTTTGTTTTATCTGCAACATATTTTCTTTCCCAGTAGCAATCAATAATGAGAGAGCATTTTCTGAAGTTGTTGCTTGTTGGTTTGAAATCCCATCCTCATAATTTCAACTCTGGAATGCAATATAGTAAAGTGAGACTTGAGGTGCTCAATAATTTGCTCAGAAATAGATTTATCCAATGTACTTGCTTGAACATTTTGAATCCCTCTACAACCGCCTGAAAGAACGCTCTGTGTAAAGAATATAATTTTTACATCTGCTTAAAGAATATTCATATTTTGTACACGGCAGCAATGGGTGCCTTTATATTGTAAATACCATCAGTAAATTCATACCATAAAAGTTTTGTAGATGCTTACATTTTTAATCAATGGATCTATGAATACCACAGGAATAACATATGAATACCTTATGCACATCATCTTAATTCTGCTGTTAATCACATGTATAACAAGGTTGGGGTCAGGGTTAATGATAGGGCTACAGGGTAGGTGGTCTTGTACTTTTAATATTATTGTTGTTCCTTGTTTATTTGGTGAGCATCAAAAGAACAATAGCCTAAGTGTGGTCAGGCTTCATTATTAAAATTGGTTATACTTATCACAAGGTCCGTATACTGGGGTTCGTCCTTATCCAGCTGGGCAGCATACAGACCCAGACCCAGATACAGACCCACAGTGCCAGAGGCTAAATGTATATCGTACTATTCACAAACCACAATCATCATCTTCTACGGTCTAGTCATGAATTCCTGAAAACCTCTGAATGGCACTTGCTCAGACAAAGTGCATTTAGAAGTGTCAGAAGGATGTTTTGTTTTCACTCATGATTTAGCTTTTGTGTTATGAGCCTTTTGTAAAATGGATTTTCTGAGGGTTGCCAGCTCTTTAGCAACACCCCATAACCATCCCAAACATCAGTGTATTAATAATGCCTTAAATGTGTTCAAACATTAATAAATAGTCTCTGTATTATAGTCTGCTGTAACCAGCCTTCCATACTCGCCTACTCTGTAGGAATATCTGCCAGCCTTTACTTTACACACGTTGTAGCTTTGTGATGGAAAACGTCTTTGGGTAGATATGCCATCAACTGAAAAGACTCCCCTGTTGTTAAATGAGCATTGTAAATATGCCTGTGATTTTCCCAAACTTGAAATATATTGTTAATAATTATGTATTTTATTTCACTTAAAAATCTGAACAAAAAGTACTATCCTGTACAATTTTGATGAAAATGCTTTATGTCTGCAGGTCTCTGCTTGATACAAAAACAATAGTTCTTTCTGGTCAATAGTTCCAAGTTATTTTAATGTAATTTTTGGAAGCAGCCTCCAGTGCGTTTGGCTTAAAGCACTGTTTAATTGCTATAACCTAACTAATTTGTAGGATGGACAGACCCAATAGTGGATTTGTAATGTATGACATTGAATAACTCTGCCTACAGAAATATACAAGTGTAATTTGGTAGCAACAGTAAAAATAGACATAAAACCACTGAAGCTCATAGAAAACATAAAACTTGATTTACAGTGCACCGTTTTCCAAATAGATGCCATTATTTTACCAAATAGAAATGGTGCAATTTTCAAATATTCATCCAATCTTTCAAAGTTACAAAGAGCACCAAATCATTTTCAGTTTCGTCATTAACAAAAATTTACGCATGCTACACATTGAGCCTTCCAAGAACTCAATAAAGCAGTTTGTTTGATGAAATATAAATTCAACAATACTGACTGGGTATTGTAAGAACTTAAAATGTTCTTTTCAAAGTACACAAATTGAAGTGCTTTTCAGACAATCAATATGGTATTTAAGAGCAAGGCACAAATCACACCAAGCAGTAGATAATCTCTGCCAACTACTTTTTTCGTCGTCTTTGTAGTATGGGGTTGAAAATCAGTTTCCCATGAGTGCTTATTTCAAGTTATTAGTGAATTAAAAAAACTAAAATAAAACAAACCAGCAGAACATTTATATGATGGGAATAAACCTAATCAGATTGTAATTCCTCTCTCTCATCTATATTAAAAAGCAGTATTCTGATCATGCATTTTATCCTTCTCTTCTGCTTAGAGAAAAAGAGTGAAATGTGAAAAAAGGAAACAGAGTGGGTTACCTTAATGGACACCACTTTAAAGAAAAGTATTCTTGGTTTTTTGGTGTAACCCCTAGGTGTTGCATCTCACATTGGTCTATAGAGACAGACCCAGTGTGTGTGCAGGCTGACCAAGGTATTTGTTAGGTAATTGCTAAGCACAGCTAGACCAGAGGAAGTAATCAAATGAAAATGCTGAGATGGTGGTTGAATGAATAATCTCTATTGAATAGTTTACTAAAACAGGCAATTTCTATGAAGATTCATGATCTTTTATTACAAATATTGTAATTTTAAAGCAGTGTTTGTACTTTTAGGTTTATTCCACAGCTACATTTCCATTCAATATGGAATTTGTTTTTTTTAATTTGTAGCCTCATCTATTTTAGCAATATGAATAATTTGTTCCAGAAAGTTTAATGTCTGGCACGGCTTTAGATGGATTCAAATCAGTTCATCACAGGGATAGTTGCAGTTTATAGAATATAAAGGCTCTGCATGTTGCAGGATGTCAGACCTGCTGTGTGTGAGCGGTCTGTGCCATACTCAGAGCTCTTAAAGTGGCCTCTGCTGGTAAGAAGCTGTAGTGCACGTAGATAGAGCAATAGGGAGAAAATACTTACCTTGCCAGGGAGTCATACCCTTGACCCTTTTGTGATGCAGTACCCTGCTTACTTGCAGTGCGGCAGGCTTGGAGATGGAAAACACTCAAAAAGAACCCGGTAGAACTGGTGGCATGTTAAACTGCAAACTTTATAATGAGGTCCAGAGTTTAAAGTAGTGTTTATTTAAGCTTGGTGCTCTGAGGTTAATCTAACACCAGAGCTGTATTGGCATTTAAGTAGTAATTATGATTTAAAAAAGTATAGGTTTTATTTTGTATTGTAACCTTTATTTTCCCAGGATTTGGTACTGGAACATAACAGTGTAAATGCATAGGACACCACATTGCTCGTGCTGGCAGTGAGAGGCAGGGATCCATTACCAGGAAGAAGGCTGTGAAAGTGAAAGATCAGCAAAGGCTGTGAAAAACAGCTGTCTGTTACAGCAGAGGAACCTGGAGCAACTGAAGTGTACAGAGCTGAAGAGTGCAGACCTATTAAATGGGTGATTTATCAGGGTAATTGGAACCAGAGTGACAACTGCAGTCAGGAAGGTTTCCTCACTCCATATTTCTCCTTACAATGCGTTTTGCAATCTCTTAATCCGGCCTGTGATGAAAGTGCACACAGCGTCTGTTCACTGCTTAGCTGAGGTCTGTGATTGCCTTTGGACTAACTCACAAACATCAGACAGCTACAACACAATGTAGATCTCTAACCCCTCTTTCCTACGAAGCTAAAAGGAAACCGAAAGATACATAGTGTAATATAAGTTAATGGAATGAGATATTTGATTTCACAGTCTCTTCACCTTCACCATTTCTTATTTAAAATGGAAAATTGCAGGGATGTTTGTAGTATTAGTTGGGGGGGGGGTTGTGCTGGTGGATTGTCTAGTGGGGGGGTCATAGAAAAGGACGGGGGGTGGCTAATGGGAGCAGGGGGGGCGGAGCATGAACAAGTGCGCTTGTGCTTCGAAAGGGATTTATTTTTTTATTTTTCACCTTTAAACGTTCTGCACTGAATATAGCTGTGGGAAACCCCATTAGTTAAATCTCTGTAATTAGTACTGTATTCAATAGTCCTCTATCTATTAGAAAATGATTTCGAATTTGTATCAATCATGGTGTGATCTATGTATTTATTACAAGTTTGCAGAGTGCAGAATGAGCCGTTAAAGACAGAGTCACCGTGCCATTGAAAGCCATCAATCACAGAAACCCTTTTTTACTCTCCTTGGCTATTAAGGACATTTGTCTCTGGGGGCTGGAAATAATTTTGGTTTTGAACGATCCATCAACACTGTGCTCTTGAGTCTCTTGTGAAAAGGCTCTTGTCACTGGTACGGCAAGTTCCAGAGTCGAGCTTCAATCTTAAAAGATATCCTTCACCAGCCCACTTCATTGAATTGTGCAGCAGTGCTGTTTTTGGAGCCTTATAGAAGTTCTTCAGTGCATTTATTTGGTTGTATATATGGTATATGTATGTCCAGTGAGGGAAAAAAGTATTTGATCCCCTGCTGATTTTGTACATTTGCCCACTGACAAATAAAAGATCAGTCTATAATTTTAATGGTAGGTGTATTTTAACCATGAGAGACAGAAAAACAACAACAAAAATCCAAAAAAACGCATTTCAAAAAAGTTATAAATTGATTTGCATGTTAGTGAGGGAAATAAGTATTTGACCCCTTCGACTTAGTACATGGTGGCAAAACCCTTGTTGGCAATCACAGAGGTCAGACGTTTCTTGTAGTCGGCCACCAGGTTTGCACACATCTCAGGAGGGATTTTGTCCCACTCCTCTTTGCAGATCCTCTCCAAGTCATTAAGGTTTCGAGGCTGACGTTTGGCAACTCGAACCTTCAGCTCCCTCCACAGATTTTCTATGGGATTAAGGTCTGGAGACTGGCTAGGCCACTCCAGGACCTTAATGTGCTTCTTCTTGAGCCACTCCTTTGTTGCCTTGGCTGTGTGTTTTGGGTCATTGTCATGCTGGAATACCCATCCACGACCCATTTTCAATGCCCTGGCTGAGGGAAGGAGGTTCTCATCCAAGATTTGAGGGTACATGGCCCCGTTCATCGTCCCTTTGATGCGGTGCAGTTGTCCTGTCCCCTGAGCAGAAAAACACCCCCAAAGCATAATGTTTCCACCTCCATGTTTGATGGTGGGGATGGTGTTCTTGGGGTCATTCCTCCTCCTTCAAACACGGCGAGTTGAGTTGATGCCAAAGAGCTCGATTTTGGTCTCATCTGACCACAACACTTTCACCCAGTTCTCCTCTGAATCATTCAGATGTTCATTGGCAAACTTCAGACGGGCCTGTACATGTGCTTTCTTGAGCAGGGGGACCTTGCGGGCGCTGCAGGATTTCAGTCCTTCACGACGTAGTGTGTTACCAATTGTTTTCTTGGTGACTATGGTCCCAGCTGCCTTGAGATCATTAACAAGATCCTCCCGTGTAGTTCTGGGCTGTTTCCTCACCGTTCTCATGATCATTGAAACTCCACGAGGTGAGATCTTGCATGGAGCCCCAGACTGAGGGAGACTGACAGTTATTTTGTGTTTCTTCCATTTGCGAATAATCGCACCAACTGTTGTCACCTTCGCACCAAGCTGCTTGGCGATGGTCTTGTAGCCCATTCCAGCCTTGTGTAGGTCTACAATCTTGTCCATGACATCCTTGGACAGCTCTTTGGTCTTGGCCATGGTGGAGAGTTTGGAATCTGATTGATTGATTGCTTCTGTGGACAGGTGTCTTTTATACAGGTAACGAGCTGAGATTAGGAGCACTCCCTTTAAGAGAGTGCTCCTAATCTCAGCTCGTTACCTGTATAAAAGACACCTGGGAGCCATAAATCTTGCTGATTGATAGGGGATCAAATACTTATTTCCCTCATTAACATGCACATCAATTTATAACTTTTTTGAAATGTGTTTTTCTGGCTTTTTTGTTGTTATTCTGTCTCTCACTGTTAAAATACACCTACCATTAAAATTATTGACTGATCATTTCTTTGTCAGTGGGCAAACGTACAAAATCAGCAGGGGATCAAATACTTTTTTCCCCTCACTGTATTATAGTCCCATTATTTATATAACTTTGATTATCATATTAGAATTTACAATAGGTTTCTTAAAGTATCTATTTTAAATTAGTTTTTAGTTTTTTTTGTTTTTTACTTCATAAAAGTTCTATGGAAACTGCTTTAGTTAGCAATAACATGGAAGAGTGATTGGTTTAATTATCAGTTCTGTCAGACCTCCCTTTGATGAACACCTACCATTTAAATGAAAATGCACTCTATTTACACAATAAAAAATAATCAATACTTAAAAGAAAATCCTTCTAAAGAAAGTTGGTAATTAGGCAAACAGAAAAACAACACACATCTAGAATGCTAAAGTTCCTGGATAAACTTTGTCTGCATGTGAAAGTGTTTGATTATAGTAAGCAGTATGTTTCACTGTACATGTAGTACTGTAGTAAGTAGTACAAGATACAACAGTATACAACAGAGTACTGTAGAACATAACAAGTTACTACAGTATAATATAGTATAAAAGTGTAATATGGCATAAAACAATCTATTATAGTATTTGTTGTAATGTGATAATAACGATAATACATCACAAAGTAATAAAGTATACTATAGTATACTATAGTATACAACACTGTACCATAGTATGTATGTCTACTATAGAACTGCAGTACTGTAGTATATTACAAGGTACTACAGTATTAAATAGTGTACTACAGTATATCACAGTATACTACAGTTTAAAAGTGTACTGTAGTATATCACAAGCTACTACAGTATACTATCAGTCATATGTTTAGGTTTATTATTATTGACAATAAAAATGTGAAATGTTATGGGGCGCTATATAAAGTTGTACGATTTATTATTAATTTGGCCTTTGTAAGTATGACAAAAACGTATTTAAAAATATGTAATACTATGCAGGTTAATATGATTGTAACCACACAGTAGAAGTATAATAATTTGGAATAGGAGCATCATTAATAGTATGCAAAAGTATGCAGCTTAGTAATTGTATATGGCAGGTACATTCATATGTTTAGTCATAGTATGTTAGTATAAGTAAATAAAAGTTGTTGTTATTAGTATTAATAGTAGTATTAGTAGCTCTTGTAAATAATATGAATCGCAAAGTTAGAAAAAGAGACTGAACAGAGGCCAGTTTAAATGTATTAACACAGTGTCAGAGGGGACGTGCTGTATGTAGAACACGTTCAATGCGCTTTAAAACACCATGACTATTGCTGGCACTTTAAGCAGTGCAGACTGGGAAGTGATAAGTACATTATAAATAATACGGCAAATAGTATCGTTTGCACTTACAAATCTGCAGTAAGAGTAATAAGGAAGTCAAGTTGTGCCGTTTAAAATGCGTATCTACTAGCACAAATCTTGATGATTACAAAAATAATAATACATAGCAAATATTTATTTTATTGTTGCACATGGAAACGTTTTCTTAGGATAATGTGGTGCTTGAATAAATAATAAACAAAAGGACTTGTTGCATCCAGAAATACGAGTTGGGCTCATCTCTTGCAAGAGCCCCTGAGTCATTACAATGCCATTGCTATGCGTACCTTCACAGTATAGGCACTTTCTAATACTGTGAATAAAGGATGGATATGGTCTGGTAAACTGTATGATTACGATCTGCTTATATTCACTTATTATGAATTTAAAAGACGGGTATCTACCAGTATACATTCAAAAGAGTAAGCATTAAAGTTATATTAAACACATACATGCAAAGCTCTTAACACAAAGCGCAATGGGATTATTAGCAGTGGAATACCTTAGTATATAAAGCAGTATTAAACGATGTAATTTAATATATAGTGAGGCTACCTAGCCCTTTTCTGGTCGCTGTGGAAATTAAAGCACTCGAAGCAGAGTTTTCCAAAGCAAAACTGTCGTTTATTAATCTTGTTTAAGAGGTACATCCACTTCCCTTCAGATATAATAAACTTCACACAGATGGCAATTCGTTCAGTAACTCCTACTCGACTCTCCGAGCTCTCCATCATTTCCCCCCAATCTGGTCCTACAAATCCCCCAAATCACGTATTTCCCCCCAACATTTAAAACAAAGTGAGGTCCGAGGTGGCGGGTCATTGGTGAAGTGAGGCGGGGGGAGAGGGAATGAATTGTGCCAAACCCCTAAATCCCCCCAGGTTCAAAATATTACCTCCCAAAATTTCCCCCACACAAATGTTGCCCCCAAATGTCCATCCGGCCTCTTAAAAATCCCCCGATCTGGCAACAGTGGCGGTGCGTCACCACGCCCTTATATATCTCCCGTCATGTGACTCCCACCCGCCCAATCACCGCTCTCCGGCTATACCACCCGGGGACGGGGGGAGCCACACAAACACAATTAACCCATGAACATCCATACCTAGCCCAAAACAACAACACCCCACATGTAACACACACAGAGACACACTCATGTACACCCACACACACACACAGACAGACAGACAGGGTCCCCGAACTGACCCGTCCTAACACACTTATGTTGTGTGTCCCCTGAGTTTTCAAGAGTGTTTCAAAGCCTAATGTACCAGAGTTGCCTGAGACAGTGGTTTGCAGGGTTAAATGGGGAGACCAGCCTATTCTGCTTTAGGCTTTGTCTGTGTGTAGTTTGTTTGTTAATTAATTAGAATAAGTTTTGTATATTTGCATTGCTATTAATTCATTTTAGTAATTGGTTTTACTTGTTGCTTATTCCATAGTAAAATCGAACATATGGCTCCTGAAGAGAGTTCTCAATGCTATTAGGACAAGTATTAGTGCATTTTAATGATTTACCAGTGAGAGGTTTTGAAGCTATTTTGTGCTGAATTAATTGCTATGGCAAATAAATGAAATAGGCCTAATAAGAAGCATTACAGAAAACAACTTGAGACACGTAACATGGAGGAGAGGAGCAGGCCAATTCAGTTGGTTACCTAAACATCAGGAGACCCACTGGTGAAAGAAAAAAGTTGCAGTGAAGCTGTATAATTAAATGTCCTTTTATTTGTACTACAAACTCTTCAAACACAAAATATAACATTTCCTTAACAGATAGAAAATTAAGCTATTAACTGTAGTGCTGCTCAAAAATATCTACCTACCTACTTAGTGTGATTCAGTGGGTTGTAGTTAAGAAAACACCTTTTAAAAAAGTTATTAATGGTACTAATTTGTTGTATAAAAAAGGGGGGAAAATAAATAAATAAATAAATAATAAAAAAATATATATATATATATAAAGGAGTTGGTATTAATAAATCACTTATGAACTTACCTGTTGTGGAGGGAAAAGGGGAGTGGGGCTACAGTTGTTGGGGTTGGTGTGTGGGCGGCCATGTTGGTGAAGGGTAAGGTGGTTACAGAGGCCGTGACCAATTAGAAGATAGATAGTTGACTTATTCCCATAGTATTTGAAAAACTTATTCACTATCCATTTCCATAGTGTAGAGATAGTCTTTTGTAGTGTAATGTACCTACTAGAAGATCTGCATTTGAGCTGCTGAGAGAATGAAACCTATTGCACAGTGAATTACATCGCTTTACCAACTAGACCCTACTGCAGTCTTTCTCCATGACTGAAGGATTGCTGTATATGCCTTTCCTATGCAATATACATTTAATTTAAAAAAATACATTCATTTTGAGGTTATTACATCAAATGGAAAAGTCTCCCAGGACCGAAGAATGTAATAGGATAATCTAATACAACCTGTCAAAGTGTCTAACCATGTATTGCCTCCTGAAAATCTAATTTTTCATACTAGACTGGTTAAAATACTGTCTTAGAATTAATCAGTTTAAAATAAAATACAATTCAACAACCTTTTTTTTTGTTTGTTCTGTTCAACTGGGGAGCTGACGTTCTCGTTGTTCTCTTTGGATGTGTTAATTGATAGCTTTCTAAAGCTTGTCCAGCACCTACCAGAGAAACTTAATCTCTCCTGGAAACACAGAGCTTTTCATATGCCAAATCTTGTCACTTTCCTTAACCTTGCAATGAAGTATATCAGCCCAGTTTCCTAAACTGCATTTTTAAGGCCCAGAAAATGTTTATTAATTTCAAGGTCCATTAGCTTCTCCCAAAATATATAGTGACATCTGCTTGCCATCTGCCTTGTGAATCTAATCTGGGATGACCAAAGAAATTGAATGTACTAACCACAGGCCATAATAATTCATGTCCATTGAAACAGAGACCCTGAAGAAGCCACTGTTTCACATCTCACCGTTATTGATCTCTTAGTTTTTCAACACTGAACTTGACATTGCTTGCAACATCTGGACTATATCAGAACAATAACTATAACTCTGACAGCATATTTACATTTCAGATGAACAATCACCAACCATTGCTTGCTCAGAATATTAAAGTAGAGAGTATATGTGCACACACACATTCCCCCTCTCACAGTTATGCTGTATAAAATTTAAATTGGCATCATCAAACAAATTAAATAAACAAAGATAAAATGTAATTTCTGTTCTGGAATCCTGCTCATAATCCATTAAGTATTCGTTTTTGGGCTTAAAGGATATATTTATTGTTTGTAACATGTAACATATGGCTTGTAGATCCCAAGTTTGTTTGTTTACAGCCCACAATTTGTACATCTCTCTTAAGCATGAAACATGCACCAATGAAGTTACAGCACTGAGGATCAGACCACTAAACCACAAGATAGTAAGGCTGTTAAATGTGTGCTAAATACAGTTTGAGATAGCTGTGATTTTAAACTTACACCTTTAAGCACAATCAATAGTAAAAAGTTAAAGACAAACCCTTTCAGCAACACTTTTTCTAAATCTTTATCCAAACAAACCTTTGGTCTTCCTTCCATTATCGAAGGTCCAGATTACATCAGCGTTAACATGCTGCCATATCATTATAGGTATTGTGGTGTAATACAAGTTAATTTAATACCGACTGCTGATTATCATTGCTGGACTGATAAGGCATTGTTCTATAATGAAAGGTGAACAGAAAATGTAATTAAAATCTATTGTCTCTGAATTGTCTTGAATTACGGGGCCAGATAAAACCACAAATTTCTTTATCATCAAAGAGGGGCCAGCAATTTAGGATATTTACCAGTGAGAACTTTCTATTTAACATTTTGAATGTGGTCTAATCTTTTCCTGCATAGTGAAAGCATGATGTGTTCAGTTTGGTGTGATGTATTGTTTTCCATTTGAATTTCACACTTGGTTATGATTGATAATTACATATGGTTAAAAAATAGTTGTGTTTGAGATGACAAGGGAAAAATTCAGCATTACAAGTCATTACATCAATGTCCGCTTTAATTATTGATTTAGGATGCAGACAAAGGGTTGTGTGTAGCTGTCATCTGCAATTACTTCTCAAAGGGATCTGTTTAATTCATCTTGATCTTGCAATGTCAATGATGAGATCAACTAAAAAATGCTGACATGAATTGAAAAGACCCGAAACCGTTTCCTGCTAAATACTTGTGGATGCCTTTAACTCATAATGAATAATATATGTATCTTATTGTAAAGAATGGTGGGAATTATATTTAGGAGATAGACATCTGTATAAGATGGAGAGTCGTCTTTTTACTCAAAAGAAGTTTGTATGTCAGTGTAGCAATTATAGACCACAGATGTAGCTTTACTTTCATTGTCACTCCATTTAGACTGACAGATTAGTTTACCATGGATTGATTATTTTTATGCAAATGTTTAAAGGATCACACTGAACAGACGTAGCATATGAAAGCTGTCCACCTGGCCGTTTGATGCTAATGCAATCTTACAGCAGATATTTGGAGTACTGATGCATCGCAAGGACAACGCCGTATTGATTGTGCATCTGCTGGGTCTTTAATTCTCGATATCCTCCTATGAATATCATACTGCTTGCAGAATGTAATGCTTACGCGGCTAAGTAAACTCCAGCCAATGACATACAAAATATAATAACCTCTGCCTAAAGTTGGAGTCTGTTAGACCCCAGTTTCTGTTGCCTCCGATGGCTATTTAACACTCAGTGGAGAGTCGGATGCAGTAAAACTGTGTCTCAGAAGGACGAGCTGGCAGCGGGGGGGAGGTCTTGTTAAAGAAACTGCCATGGCCGTGAACCTTGAAAAAGTAAGGGTGTCTCAGGAGAACTGTATGGCAATTTGCTGGAGTACACTTTCTGTACTGTACCTTCAGTGATGGATGTAAAAATGTGATTGAATTGTAGTCTGAGAAGTTTTGTTGAGCTGCAGGCCCTTGTTTATGATCCAGCTCCCTGGTGCTGGATATGAAATGCTTGCTTTACTAAAAGTAGTTCTTACATTTACACTAATCCATATATTTAAAGAAACGCTACTTCGGGACAGTGTGTACAACAGTCTGCATTTCTGCAAGCTGACAAAGATCGAGCTGCAATACACTAGGAGTTTTAGTTCCTGTACTGATATTGAAAAGTACAGAAACCGTTCTCTAAATAAGATTTACAATGTGATTGGCATAATGGGGTGCGTTTTTGAAGTTGGATTGGAAATGGGGGGTGAATAACAGGAGCTGAGTCAGCAGGTTTCATTGTGTTCAGAATTAGAAGGAGGAAAGGAGAGATGGTTTAACTTAATGCCAGTCCATACACTGTGTATGTGAATGAAGATCTGATTTGATTAAGTGTCACATTTTATTGAATCAATTTATACTCTACAGCATTTTTATTGAGTTTAGAAAAAAATAGATAAATTGCTAATGCCTTTCAAGCAGTACTTTATGTGAGCTTGAGATTGTGATGAGTATAAAAGGTCATCAGTTTCTGTTGAATGCAGAAATGAATCAAATGCTGTGTTCCTTCCGGCACTTTTGTAGTGTTCTTTTATTTTATTAAAAAATCAATTTTTCATTAATTTGACTACAGGATTGGTCAGCTACTTTCAACTCAACATGTGGGCCGTGATTCTGCTTATTAAGAGCATTTTATGCAAGCTTTTAAATTGAGAAATTCTGTAGCTCCAAAACGCTCTTGTGTATAGATTCAATCGATTAACTTAAGGAAAAAGTCAGTGTTTTGGCAGACCTAGTATACGAGTTAAATAAAGCCCAGTCTTCATTTTTTATGGTTTCTTTATTGTTCCAGAGCAGCACTGTGTTAATGGCAGCTGGAACATGGAGGGAAAGGTTGTGTGTCCATGACTGTTGTGAAATCCCACTGGCCTGTAACACATTATACTTCACTGTATTTCCTGCCTCTCGGGCCTGAGAGGAAAATCTCACACTTGACCCTTCAGGAGAAAAAGAAAAATCGATACTATGTGAAATGCATAACAAAATAATTTCATAGGTTCATAGTTCTGGTTTTAGATTTAGAATTACACAGTTCATTCTTACTTTGTTCATGCAAAGCGCATTTGATTAAATGCAGTTCTCCAGAGTGTGTCAGAACAAGGTATACCTTAACCTTCCTGTTAATGGAAAAATCCTTTTCTACCGTGAAACAGCTCAATAGCTAAACAAATACCAATTCAGATTAATTTAATTAAATATCAAGTTAGTATTTGTGTCCCATTTAAAGTCAATCAAGACTTTATATACATCTCTGCATCTCTGTCTTAATCTCTATCACAAAACCATTCTGTTTTAAGCTCTCTTTGAATTTAACGTAGTTAGTTTTAGATATTTTAGGAGACCTTTGCATTTTGTCTTCTAGGCAAGAGGAAACTACCTTCAAATGACATCTTGGCCATTTCATTGTTGGGGGGTTCAGCACCAGTATACCGTAATTTTACTGTTAGTTGAAGAAATAAATTGTAAGAAATGTTTATTGTCTTTGCAAACCATAATGATGTGGAAAGCAATTTGTCTGAATGCAAGCCACACAGAAATAAAAATCAGTGAATCTACCTGCAAGGCTATCCAGGGGAAAACTGTTTTGGGGGGTAGGTTTAATAATGCAGTTTATTATAATCAAATAATATTGAAATACATGTAAGTGCAGACTGAGAGATGGCAGGACCAAGCAGGATAAAGGCCACAGATGGGGGAAAGGTCTGTAGCATGTTGTTACTGCATAGCACTGCATCAGTTGTGTACGTCTTTCACTCTTCAGGACTGTCAGCTGTTGCCATCTGCTATAGTCACAGTTCTATCTGGTCATTTGAACAGTGTCCTCACCTATGATCTCTTCTGTAATGCCTTCCTGGACAACAGTAATGCTGTATTTACTGGACTCCATTCACTCCCCATCAAGAGGCTCGACCTGTTACAGATGCAGCAGCCAGAAATCAGACTAGTATCCAGTGGTCTTAAAACATAAACCTAAATATATAACCAGCTGTGTACCTGGTTTGTTGCTGTTGGTTTATACAAGCACTGGAATTACAAGTGGATTTTGTTGTCACTCACAATTCTGTTTTTTGGTTATATGATATATCAGAAATTATAGAAAAATAGCTTTTCCATTCAGGGTTTTAAATAATTAATTACTTCTTTGTGCAAGGGTACAAAAATAGATACAATCTGTATACTGACCTCAAAGTTTCCCTAAGATGTTCTAGTATTGTTTTACATTTTATCCAGTAGGCCTGAATTTGTTCAGAAGTTTGATTTATTGTAATTACATTATGTTCTTGACAAAACAGCTAACAGGGCTTTTAATCTTGCACTGTGTTTCCCTGGACACAACAGTTGTGGTCTTGCTTGGATAAATGGTACAATGGAGATAAGTTGCCGTGTAGATAAAAGCTACACTACACCAATTTCTTTAGTATCAACCGGTTCTCCAGGAAGATAGGGGGGGCAGGTGTGTGACAAAACAATTTAACACTCTCCAGGGATCAAATGAGGATAGTTTGATTGACTGTAAACTAGAAAGAGAGAGACGCTTATCTTAAGCTCTGATTTCAGTGGAAATGTGGTCCCACAAGGACGCAATGTACCAAAAGCAAAGTTAAAGTTCATACCCTGCAATTTTCTGTTCTAAAAAAGGGGAGGAATCATCAGTCCTTTAGAATAATATCCTAGTTTTCACAACTTTGCAAAGCAATAAATCAAAGCCTAACCTTGAATTCACATAAGCTTTGACAGCAAATAAATTGCTGTGCTTCTTGTGAGTCAGCATAATATTTAGCATTCCTGTGTTTAGCTGTTTTAAGAGATCGTAGGCAAAGATGTGTTTTGGGAAAATGTGTCTGCATAGGCAAGAATGTAATCAACAATTATTTCCTGATTGGAACTCTATTACAGTTTTATTGGAGCACTAATGTATTCTGCAGTTGGCAAGACTCTGGTGTCGTTAACATCACAAGAGCAAACCTGCATTTCCACCACTGAAGCTTCGATTATGAGCAATATATAATTCATGCAAGGAGCATTCACAGAATATCTGAAATTTGTGTGCTACGCCTTCCATCGGCTGTTCCATAAGTTTGAACTTGCTATACGAGTTAGAGAGAAGGACATGATTCAACCCATTTGGTGAAACGGAGCATATTTGTGCTATTTCTGGAAGCTTGGAAATGCAGTAGTGGACAAACATTTGGGAATTAGTAACCCCATTGCTATAAAATCTTGCAACCTCTAGATCAAATCTCTTCTCTGCTCCTGGAGACAATAAGGTTGTCTGATTTTCAGGTTAACCAATTTGTTAATAATGTTAACTAGCTGGATTAGTCAGGGTTAATGTGATCTTCAGCCATTAACGGAAGACTCGTGCACAACCTGAAGGATCAGGACTCTCCAGGACCTGGGCTTGACACCACTTCTGTTTAAAGTGTTTATGTATTAATGTGCATAATCTAATGAGTTAATTGTGAAAAAATTGTTATCAATGCTATACATTTCTTCTTTTGGAAAGTATGACGGGGGCAGAGACCATGGAATCCCCTGTTTTTTTGCATTATACAATACATTGTATCTAAGTTGTGTATGACCACTGCAAGTATACTACTGTACTGATCTTAATGCTGCTAATATAACCCTTTGCCCCAACAACTGCTTCAACTAATTAACAACTACTAAAACTAATTATATTACTCTTCATTGTAATCAAAATGTAAAAAAAAGAAAACATTTCCTTCAATGTCAAGTATTACTGATCCATGTTATTCCTACAGAGCTCTTATATGGAGGTTTAGAACTGTTCAAGCATTTTAAATTATTTTAAAAATATAAAGTAAAACCCGGGCATTTTAAGCACATAAGATGAGCAGTACCTAAAACAGTTGGTGTGCAGTCTTAATACATTTTTCAGTGTCTGGAATTACCTATCAATGGCATATAAAACATAATTACTTTTTAATATACACTTTCCACAAAAAGGCAGTAAACTGGTTACCAGTAAGTCAGCTGCATCTAAGTCGGTGTAAACTCAAATTAGTGAATTAATTCAGAAGCTAGTGGTGTGTATCTAACTGTAACGTCTGCATTAAAGCTCTGCAGCAACACTTTAAATCTGTCCTTCAAAAAAGTCCTGTAGACATGTATGATTAAAAACCTGACCGGACTCGATGTCTCTGGAATAAGCACATCCATAACCTACAAAACATATTCAGTCATATAGAGAGGTAATTATTTAAGGGGATTTTTTAATGCATTTGGAGAACATCCCAAATCCTGTATCCCTTCTGCCATTTATAATTAAAGTAAAAAGCCTTGGCTGGAAACTAATTCAATAATATGGACACCAAAAAGTTTTCAAAACTCTTCCTAATTTCCAAGCCCCCTGTTTTTACTGTCAGGTGTTCATTTCACACAGTACTGTCTGCAACCTAACTGTGCTCTGTGCTTAAGTGTGCATACAGATTGCCCAGTTGCTGCTGGTGGAAGGCAGTAATTCTCCAGTCAAGATAAACCACCCTGAGATTACAGTGATATGTGAAGGTCATTAAATTCTGATCAATAACTCGGTAACATTTCCTCTGAACAAACATATTGGAAGTGCAGCACTTCTTTCCAGCCACTTGTGTCCTTTCTGCAGAGCTAGCAGATACCAACCTACAGGTGCACACAATTTAGCGCTCGGCTCTACAGACACATTATACAGACTGTAAGATTTTGTTTTTGAGGCTCATAGGTGACTTGTCCTAGGCAGTGAACATTGAAATTATCTAATGCAGGAAAAATGGGCAGTTAAATAATGTGTTTATTCAATGGTTCAAATACAGATTTACAATATACAATGCCACTGAACATTTGCTGGGTCCAATCTTTTTAATTAGAATTTGGCACTACTGTCCTTTCTTTATGTGTTTATTGGTGGTGGTTGTGGGGGTGGGGGTAATTAAATTCTTGATTGTGTCAACTAGTTAATTGTTGAAGAAGAATGTGCTTTGATTAAACAAATGCTCTTCTCTCACTTGTATTCTACAAGGACATGCAATGGCCACTTACAGGACCTCAGCAGTAGTATTTCTTTAGAATTCTAAGTATACTACGTATAATTGCAATAACTCCAGAATGGGAAGGAAAAAGATACGTCCTGTACAAAACACTGTAATAGAAAATTAAGATCCAGTTCCTGTCAGACTAACACATCTCTGGGAGCTTAACTAAAAAGGACAATTGCCAGGATGAATTGCTAGTGAGATCTATCGTTTTATAGCCTTAATGCTTTCCGGTGCTATTTTTCTCAAATTAAAAATGATCCAACTTAAAGAGCAAATAATAGAGTTCAGAAGGATATAAAATAAAGTATGGTATATCACTCAATATTGCTTCAACTGTTTAAATAGCAGACCTGTAATTTGTCTTTCGGTTCTCTTCCTACATGATGAATCTTTTGAACTTCTGAGTTATCAATCTAATGCGATCAAGTTTATAGATGTCAACTGGCATGAGTGCTATATGATGTAAATGGAAGCATGTGAGATGCAATGCATGCATTTATAGTTTGCAGCATTTTTACTGCAGCTTGGAGAGATGTGTAGACGGCCATCTCGAGGGCACACCCACACTGCACGTTGTAAGATAATGGCTTGAAGGTGATTATGGTATGTTAGATTAATAACATCAAAGTTTAAAATGTGGATGTGAACAATAATATATATACAGTTATTTGTTTTATTTATGTATAGTTCTATATTATATATTTTGATGTATGTATTTATTTCTAAACCATTGTAACTGCACATGATGATGCATAGATAACAGATGCAGAAGGGGCCCATTCACAGAATTCGTCCAGTTTCAGAATCATATGTTATCATTAGGCAGGATTTATGAAACAAAGCAGCAGCAGCAACATGTTACTTAAAAACAAATGAATAAAAGGTATTTGTGACAGTTAATGGTTTTTAATTTGGTGGGCACTTGAATCTTTGATTCTAATTGAGTCTAATTCCACTCCTCGTTAATGTGCTGCTTATTTGGAACCCTCCTACTTACTCTTTAAAAATATGACAGAAGTATCAAGAGTCTTCACTCATATGGTCTCGCTTTGTCAGACTCGAGTTGTCTTTTAATTAGTCTGATGAAGTACAAAGGATGAACCTAATAAACCTTCTCTTTCACACGCCAGTTATTTTTCCATGTTGTCAGATCGCACTAGTAATGTTTTTTAATTTAATTTGGAAAAAGCATACATATCAATAGTCACAGGAATACGAATGGTAGGAATTGTGAATTAATGTTTTTCTTTTGCAGAAAAGCTCTAGTCACAGCACTGATTTTCAAGAGAATATATTCACATCCATTCTTAGGTTTGTAAATATAGCCATCAAGTAGCCCTTTCAATTATAATCAAGTCAACATGGGCTGTGATGGCAGATCAATAAACATTATTGCATAGATTGAAACACCATTGGACATATAACGTTCCACTGATAGGATTAAATTGCTCAGCATTTTACTGCAGATGATAAATGGTGATGGCTGTTACAGGCCTTCACTTGTAGTAATGCCATTAAGGGCCATTCATTGGTCAATAGTGGTTTGTACAAGCCGCAGTGCAGTATCTTTCTTTTATTTTTCCCAACCACTGATCTCCAATTCATTGTTCAATGTCTTTTGACTTCACTAAACATCTCATCCTGCTCTCATCACATAGATGTGTTTTGAATGCTTAAATGCAAACTAGCACCTTTTTTTTCTTAAATAATTTTCAATCTGATTGGTCACTTGGTGTGTGTTATAAATGTTATCTATGAATGATGCGGTTTACTGGAGGTAAGGAGTGTTGACTTTTAAACCTTAACATCTTTATAAATGTAAATTAGGTGTACAAATTATGCTTGACCCTGGAAGCTTGCCACACATGCACACACACACACACACACACACACGCACATATATATTGATCCAAGACAGTACAAAGTGACTAAAGCATGCCTTGCAGTTATGAAAATGTCAAGGAATCAAAAAGAAATGTGATTCTGAAAGAAGGCTTTATTAGAAACCCCCGATATTATGCTGGCTTTCAGAAACATGTATGGAAATTTCCAAAAGCCCTTACTAAAGTTTCTGCCTCGCTGCTCTCTGTGATGTGAGAGAGGGGAGCAGCTTCTGGTGGCTTTCGTCAGTTTTATGTGTCATTTCATTCTGATGCAAATTTAAGTCGGAAGAGGACCTAACATTCCATGCTCATAAAAATGACAAATGGTAGCGATAGAAAAGGGCAATAGAAATGTACACTTGTTTAATGACAGTAGCAGCAAGAAGGGCCTCACTGAGTTCCTGTTTGCAATTAAGTTGAACATTAAGCTGTGTGGAGTTGCAAATATTTACAATTTAAAGTATAGCATTAGAGTATAAAAGGTTTATATCCAGTTTTCATAGAAAAACTGTAAAGTATATTTAATTCCTAATTTCTAGCTTTTCTGTATGTAATATATTGGTAAAATTAAATTCCTTTTTTAAATATTGTAAGCAAAATCATGCTGATGGACCTTTTGACATTCTGGGTTCATCATTAAAACTTGCTGAATGTCATTGCTTTGTGTTTGTTTTCATGAAGAACACATTTTAAATCAATCCAAATATATATCTGGATCTTGGGTAAATGTCCAGAATAAATTACTTTATATATAATGTTTGGCTTTACAAAGCTTGTCTTACTGTCTTTGGCTGCATTTTGTTCTGGGGATAATAAGGTTATTTATGCATTACACAATCGTACAAATCAAATAGAAATGTTAAGATTTCAAGAATGAACACTGCATCAGTGGATACCTTGTAGTTACAGACAAAGCCTGATAATCAATGTCATATCCTTTCCCTCGACGTCCTCTGATGTAGTGTTTGGAATCTTGCCTGGTCAATTCCACAAACTTAAAAAAATATATATATATATATTTGTTTATCAATTTCACTACAGAGCACCTAGTTTAAGCTTTCTTTCCTTTCCCTCCCTTCCCAAATGTACGAGATTAATAAACCACTCTATACCTATATACTGTACATGAGGAATTGTTTTCTACTGTAATGTTACTTATATATACACTCACCTAAAGGATTATTAGGAACACCTGTTCAATTTCTCATTAATGCAATTATCTAACCAACCAATCACATGGCAGTTGCTTCAATGCATTTAGGGGTGTGGTCCTGGTCAAGACAATCTCCTGAACTCCAAACTGAATGTCTGAATGGGAAAGAAAGGTGATTTAAGCAATTTTGAGCATGGCATGGTTGTTGGTGCCAGACGGGCCGGTCTGAGTATTTCACAATCTGCTCAGTTACTGGGATTTTCACGCACAACCATTTCTAGGGTTTACAAAGAATGGTGTGAAAAGGGAACAACATCCAGTATGCGGCAGTCCTGTGGGCGAAAATGCATTGTTGATGCTAGAGGTCAGAGGAGAATGGGCCGAGTGATTCAAGCTGATAGAAGAGCAACTTTGACTGAAATAACCACTCGTTACAACCGAGGTATGCAGCAAAGCATTTGTGAAGCCACAACACGTACAACCTTGAGGCGGATGGGCTACAACAGCAGAAGACCCCACCGGGTACCACTCATCTCCACTACAAATAGGAAAAAGAGGCTACAATTTGCACAAGCTCACCAAAATTGGACAGTTGAAGACTGGAAAAATGTTGCCTGGTCTGATGAGTCTCGATTTCTGTTGAGACATTCAGATGGTAGAGTCAGAATTTGGCGTAAACAGAATGAGAACATGGATCCATCATGCCTTGTTACCACTGTGCAGGCTGGTGGTGGTGGTGTAATGGTGTGGGGGATGTTTTCTTGGCACACTTTAGGCCCCTTAGTGCCAATTGGGCATCGTTTAAATGCCACGGCCTACCTGAGCATTGTTTCTGACCATGTCCATCCCATTATGACCACCATGTACCCATCCTCTGATGGCTACTTCCAGCAGGATAATGCACCATGTCACAAAGGTCGAATCATTTCAAATTGGTTTCTTGAACATGACAATGAGTTCACTGTACTAAACTGGCCCCCACAGTCACCAGATCTCAACCCAATAGAGCATCTTTGGGATGTGGTGGAACGGGAGCTTCGTGCCCTGGATGTGCATCCCACAAATCTCCATCAACTGCAAGATGCTATCCTATCAATATGGGCCAACATTTCTAAAGAATGCTTTCAGCACCTCATTAACATGCAAATCAATTTATAACTTTTTTGAAATGCATTTTTCTGGATTTTTTTGTTGTTATTCTGTCTCTCACTGTAAAAATACACCTACCATTAAAATTATAGACTGATCATTTCTTTGTCAGTGGGCAAACGTACAAAATCAGCAGGGGATCAAATACGTTTTTCCCTCACTGTGTATATATATATATATATATATATATATATATATATATATATACAAACATACATATAGATGGGTGACAAATTAAAGGAAAAACCTGAATAAATGAGTGGAGGAACATAACGAATGCAGATGCCTCCAAACAGGTGTACTGCATGACACGATTAAACAATTAACATCCTATCATGCTCTGTGGCATGTATAAAAATGCTGAGCAGGCCCAGTTGACCTCCATTTGGGATCAAGATGGCAAGAGGAAAGGATCTAAGTGACTTTGAAAGAGGGGTCATTATTGGGGCATGAATGGCAGGAGCTTCAGTCACAAAGACGCTTAACTGGCTAGTGTTTCAATAGGAACAGTGTCTAAAGTTACATCTGCATTTAGATCAGACATCAAAGACATCAGTAAATAGGGTTGGAAATTTTGGTCGAAAGTGCACATTCGATGACTGTGATGCTCATGTAAGGAAAAACTTGTTCAGACTTGTTTTGTTCAGAAAAACCTAATGATTAATCCAATATATATCTGATGTTCTATCAAACACAGAGATGTTCATATCCAATTATGTACTCGTTGTGTAGTACATTAGTACACTGTAAACCAGGTTTTCCATCTTGACATTTTGAGCTCTCGACAGGTGTGTGTTTCTTCTACCAAAATGAGGATGGTCTTGTTTTGATCAGTAGACTGTCTGGTTACAGAATGTCATAATTGTCAATATTATCTTATATTTTGTATTCCTACTTAGACCAAGTATCCCCCCACCCCACCATTTCAGAATGAGACAATGGACAAGGGTGCCTGCTAAGAAATAAATAATAATAATAATAATAATAATAATAATAATAATAATAATAATAATAAGAAGAATAATAAGAATAAGAATAAGAATAATACTAATAATAGAAAGCTGAAAGTCTTAGCTTTCATGGGATACCAAACACATGGCATGCAACACAATAGTGAAGAGTACAAATGGGTTTAAAGACAAGCACACGGGTACCAGAGTGAGCTTAAGGGGTTAAATTTTGTTAAAGCGATTCCATGATTTCTTTATCTCCAATTGTATATTTGTTCTATGCTTTAATTTCAGAGTACATTGACACATTTAAACTCTGTAAATTTCAATACAAACTGGAAAAATGAAGGTGTTCTAAAACTTTTGACCGGTTGTGTGTGTGTGTGTGTGCGTGTGTATATGTATGTATATGTATGTATATATATATATATATATATATATATATATATATATATATACACCGATCAGCCATAACATTATGACCACTGACAGGTGAAGTTAATAACACTGATAATCTCATTATCATGGCACCTGTCAGTGGGTGGGATATATTAGACAGCAAGGGAACATTCCTGTTAGAAGCAGGAAAAATGGGCAAGCGTAAGGATCTGAGCGACTTTGACAAGGGCCAAATTGTGATGGCTAGACGACTGGGTCAGAGCATCTCCAAAACTGCAGCTCTTGTGTGGTGTTCCCGGTCTGCAGTGGTCAGTACCTATCAAAAGTGGTCCAAGGAAGGAAAAGCGGTGAACCGGTGACAGGGTCATGGGCAGCCAAGGCTCATTGATGCACGTGGGGAGTGAAGGCTGGCCCGTGTGGTCCGATCCAACAGACAAGCTACTGTAGCTCAAATTGCTGAAAAAGTTAATGCTGGTTCTGATAGAAAGGTGTCAGAACACACAGTGCATCGCAGTTTGTTGGCTATGAGGCTGCGTAGCCGCAGACCAGTCAGGGTGCCCATGCTGACCCCTGTCCACTGCCGAAAGCACCTACAATGGGCACGTGAGCATCAGAACTGGACCACAGAGCAATGGAAGAAGGTGGCCTGGTCTGATGAATGCCGAGTTCAAGGTGTTGACTTGGCCTCCAAATTCCCCAGATCTCAATCCAATCGAGCATCTGTGGGATGTGCTGGACAAACAAGTCCGATACATGGAGGCCCCACCTCGCAACTTACAGGACTTAAAGGATCTGCTGCTAACGTCTTGGTGCCAGATACCACAGCACACCTTCAGAGGTCTAGTGGAGTCCATGCCTCGACGGGGACCTACACAATACTATGCAGGTGGTCATAATTTTATGGCTGATCGGTGTGTATATATCTATATCTATATCTATCTATATATATATATATCTATCTATATATATATATATATATATATATATATATATATATATATATATATGTTTATTTTTTTTTTATAAGTATTTGCCTTCTGAAAGATTCTTGTGACTTCATTATTTTATCTTATGAGCAAAAACAGGTTAGCGTTCTACCTGAAGAAGGGGAAGAATTGAAGATGCATATCATTAGGCTGTTAATAACCCTGACAAGTCTGAAAGTTACAAAAAAAACAATTACAATTTAAAAATGCCCATGTACAGTAATGTGCAAAAGTTTTAGGCAGGTGTGAAAAAATGCTGTAAAGTAAGAAT